>NC_039486.1:3342335-3527335 GCF_003590095.1 Trichoplusia ni | reverse complement strand
AACGCCCCTCAGCGCTTTCCACACCGACTGTAATAAGGGCGTCTTCCCTGACGATACGATCATGCTGAAGTTTTAGATCGAGACATTGGTTAAGTGGGGTACAACGTTAATATTAGGCCAGTATTGTAAGCTCCAAGTGGTTACCTCAACTGTTGAATCGAACGTCCATAAAAAAAATATTGTTGTTGAAATATTGCTTACGTTGCCAAAAAAACGGGATCATCAAGACTAAAGCTACAGTTACTAAATTTAAAAATCGCTCCGAACCGTGTCTTATTTCAACATACCAACAAAAATAGCTCTTTCAAAATTGCGCAAAATTCTAAATTTATAAATATGTAAGACAAGCCTTAAACATGCATCATTGGTGTTTGTAAATAGAATTGTAAATAGTTATTTTTGTGTTGCAGTAAAAAAAATTGTTGGCCTCCAAAATTTTAATGTGTCTTTCCGACTGTATTAGAGTTCTAAGTGGCCATTTTGGAAAATTGTAAATAGGTAAAAAATAAAAAATTAACGTTAAATAGAATCCGATAACTTCGCTTTATTTAATTTATATATTGAGTAAGATGTAAAAACGATGGATGAGTGATTCTAGTCATTTGAATCTAGTCTATGGAACCTAGTCTTTGGATCATAGTCTGTGTCGATATAAGTTTATGTATCATAGTATTATTATAGTATTTTTATATTTACCTTTGGGTTAGGTTATCGTATGGACTCTAAGTATCCTTAGCACGGAGTGTGTACCTAATTAGTGTATTCGTCGCTTACCTAACAATGTCCTTCGATATTCGTTAGTGTGACCATTATTTAAAGTAGTTTATCGTAACGTATGTATATTTATTGTTTTAAGTATATTTATAAACAAGAACACTTGAAACAAAATTCTGTTTAATCGTTCCTTTTATACTTGTAAGTTCTGAAATATTTTCGCCAACTTTTGAAATATACATATTTATTTGAGAATCATAACCTATATTTAAAAGAACACATTCATAGCATTTTATTACCATTTATTTTAATGATACATCTTTGTAAGTTATACAAATTTATTTATACTAACCTTACACAGATAAAAACTGTTATAACAACAAGTTTATTATTTATGATGTTATTCTTTCAAGGATAAATCTCGTTTTCAATTCAACCTAATTTTGTTTGAAGTGTTCAAATACTATAGTTGTATGTGTTTCATAACTTTTAAAACAGATGGATATAAAACAAATATTTTTTATGTGAAGATATTCCATCTTTTCATTCTTCAATTTTACTTGGTTCAGAGAAATTAATAATAAGAAAGAACAACAATTTTCAGGATAAAATAAACAAAACATTTACCGAAAAACTACCTACTAAGTTGCAAATAGTTTTCATAGCATCTCCAATAACGCTCCCAGAGCGCTGTGCTTAATTTCAATCAGTATTCCTTTAAATTACCGAAGAAACGAAAAAGATTTTTCATCATGAAACCTAAGCCTTATAAAAATCGCAGTGCGAGATAAGACTAAAAAATGTATAATATTTACCATAATGTATGTAGCCGTATTATTTTTAAGCCAAATAGTATTTTATAGGAAGTTAGTCATGATTGTAGTATCCTAAACGGTTTGGGTTGGTCATTGGCTAGTCGGCAACGGTGTGATGGTAATGTCAAATGTTAGCTCGATGTTTCTCCTCAATTACTTCATTGTAGCATTGCAGTAAAGTTATTTGTTTTAAATTGTAGGGATTTTAACTTACAAAGCCACCGTTGTTTCAAGAGCGCACATTCAACGCCATCTATCTCCTCATAATGTAAAGTCATGTAATGGTGGTTTAACAGCTCAAAAATATACATACGTTTAAAAAAAGAAAACAAAAGAATTTCTTTAAGACGTCCGTTTGAATATTTCTATTTAAAAAATATTAAAGGCCTTGAAATAAAACTGCCAGCGCTGAATTTAGAATTCGAAATCTTTTTAAAATATCGAATAATACAAATAAGAACGACCAATTCAGCTCTATATCAATGAGGTATCAAATAAAAATGTATTTCTCGTATACGAAATTAGCAATGTAAGTTGCATAAATACTCAAATTAGCTTCCCCGTAGATAAGTGAGTTTTATACAAGCGTTAACGATATAAAAGTCGTAAATTGTATGATAACTCGCGGCTGATTGTTGCAGTTTTCTAGTCTGGCCTCCACAATTGCAATAAAACTACTTTAAAAGGAGCTTATTGGCTTCCTTCATCGCTGATCCATTTGGGCGATTTGTTCAGCGTTATCGCTTGTTAAAACATCACTTTTTAAAATAAGAAAGCACTGTCAATATTCCTAAATCCCTGTACATAAGGTTTATTCAGGTTGAAAGCATTGCCATGTAAATACCTCATAGTTCGTCTGTTTCGTAACAATGCTGCGGTTGTATTTGATTTGTTGCATCGAATGAACATATGGGTGTTTAGTTGTAAGGTTAAGTGTTTGTTCCACATTCAGTTTTACAGTATAAGGCATATAAATGGTAAATAAATCACATAAAAAGTTGATAATCACAACAGCTAATATTGGTGACAAAATAAAGGCCAGTGAACCGGGTGAACACCACCGACAGCACCTACCATGTGTAAAGTTCAGAGTCGATTTGTTTCATCTTATTTACTTAAAGCTGGATAATATTGATAAACAATTATATTATGATATGCATACATACTACAAAATTGTTATGCCTAATTAAAAAGAAACATGCTTGTCTTCGTCGAGATGTCGAGCCAAAAAGAAATACAGTTTGACCTTCGAAAAAAAAAACAACAATGTTCTGGTATTTTATATTTACGTTCCGTAAAACGTATCAAAACGCATCTGCAATTCAATAATACAACAACGTTACCATGAAGATTGAGTGTGGAACAAACACAGATTGAATTTACCCCAAAAACGGGGTAAGTCAGAGCACGATGGAAGTTACAAATTTGAATAGGGATAGGGTTGTATGTAAAAAAATGACGCTCAAGTGTCGAATAGGTGGGACGATAATGCAATATTGATAGTTTTATATGAGTTTTAGTTTATAATCGTAAATGTTAAAATAATGAACTTGTAGTAAACCTACCTGCTTAAGAAAATGGTTCGCCGCTACTCGTATCTTGCCAAAGATTCTGATGTAAATAGTTAAGTTACCAAACTACCAAATTCCTAGAAACATTCGGTCCATTTACAAAATCTCTGCTTTAAAATCAAGTCAATGATTGTTAGTGTATTCCGCATTTGCTAACAACTGTTTTATTTATAAGCAAACAATTCCAGTCAATAGTCAATAATTAATATGGTGTAAGTAATAGTATTATAGTAAATAGATTAACAAAGAAATTGGCTTTCAGAGTGATCTCAAAAATCTAGTCTTTAGCATGTAATATACCTACGTACATTTGTATAGTAGACGCTTAGTATAAATGTAATATATTTTCTTTTAGTTTCCTGCTTCCCATATTAATTAATCATTTCATTTTTCATACACATTTCCTACAAAAAAATGAATCAATTGCTCAGCCTGTCCAAATATTAGGATAAAAAAGTTTCCTTTTTCGAATCTCTACATAAGCTTAACACTTGCTTAGTCACACATGCTCAAATATTTTCATAAAAGCTACAGATTGGACTCCTATAGCTATACAAACAGAAGGTACTTTCGAATCTACATTTTTACTCTGTACATAAAGTTAATAGTATTCCGAACATTCCTATTTTAAAACATAATGAGTAATTTGCTCAATGTGTAATACGATAAAAGAATATGAAATAAGTTTATCTAGAGGTAATCTGATGACCTGTTTTCCCTTAGGAAATTGTAAGAAATTATCGGATTTCCTATACAACTATTGAATATATGAAGTCTCATGTAACTTTCGTATAACTATGTGTGTGTACCTACTATACTGTCATATGTATAAGCGATCTTATTTTTCTTTCATCAAAAGTCAATTATTATTTCAAACAAAATAAGGCCAGTTGCTTAAAACTAAAAATAAGTATTTATAATAATTAATTCTTAACTTAAAAAATAATAAACTTTAACTGTAAGTATTTATTATAAGTTATTTATTAATTGTACTTAAAAACCCGGTCCTGGACTGTGTTAGATTAAGCTATTCCTAATTACGGATTAAATTTTATACTTATGTAAAAAATTGCCGATGAATTGGTACACTTATTGACTAAGTAAGCAAAAGGAATTATTGTACAAACGATAGTAACTTTAGGGTTTTATCACAAAACTTTGCTTAGACTGGCAGTCCTTAGCATAAAATCATTGAGAGATAGATCAGCAAATCGGAAAAGAAAGTTGAGGACGTGCCATCACAGCGAGGCCTCTATGTCTTTTGCCTTTTATTACCAGCACAGCCTTCCAGAGTGCTTCAACTTTCTCTTGTATCTGGGACTTTACACGATTTTTACACGATTCAAATATCCGCGAACTAACTTTTTGTTACAACTTAAAACAGGTGATTTAATATAAAAAAGCCAAAAAAAAGAGGTATAATAAAAGTGTTGTGATAAAACTCTAAGTAAATATTTGGACGCTTGATTAAAGTCTGTGTTTGTACATTTTCAAAAAAAAGCTGTGATGATGATTTGTGCCCTGCCTCACAGCGGGCAGCATTTTATAACATTTTACATTATTGCTTAATTTGTACAGATTACTTTCTGAATTATTTGAGTGCGTTAGTTATAATTCAGGAATTTAGATATAAATATTAGGAGCAATAACTTATCGTCGCATATCGTAAATTGAAATTTGTAAAAATATATATTTAATGATGAATTGATGGTGATGTAAGTATTGCAAAGTAGCAAGAGTTTTGGAAATTAAAAAGAGAATAACTCATGGATTGTTCTGATTTATTTATCCTTTTCATAACAGACTTAAGTTGGTGAGACGTCAGAGGTATCAAAACCTTTGAACGTATTTTTGTTACCTCTTTGCGTTCAACCAGCTCTACCGATTTAGATGAAAATTGTTATGGAGGTAGCTGACACCTTGCATACTATGGCACGTTGCTTTTGCAGCTATAACCGACATAGTGGCAAGTAGAGCATCAGCTAGTGCAGAAAATTAAACAGCAAAAACAGTCATCTTTATTTTGGCTAGTACTCAAGACTATAACCATGCACTTAAGAACAAATTAGAGATACGTCGGACTAGAACTAACCATCGAAGCCATAGATCTAACAGCTTGTCTTTCTCTTCGCAATATCCCATTAAAAACCTTAATTCTTAGATATTCCATATTCTGAGATAAAACATGAGACTTATTACGTGTCTTTTAATCAGCTATAAATTTTGTCCCATAGGCGCCATATAATGAGCTAAGATTACGACAGTAAACTAGATCTGATATCTTTACGACTTGTTTGATCAACATTAAATACTTGGGCAAGTAGGTCCTCTTTCCATGAAATTGGATTTATGGTAACAAACAATTAGATTATAGCTCCACTTTACTAGAAGGACAGGTTTTTGATTAGTTTAAATTATCCGAGGGACCTACAGCTACAATTTTTTTTTTGTTGAAACTCTAGTGACTTCAACCCACGGGGGATATGTCAGACTTCCACCGACTAAAAACACCCCGGGCACTTATACTGCTTTAGTCAGAGTCACGGGATCGCTCGCGCATACTCTGCGCGACTCTGGCTGGCTCTAGTCCTTTAGACTCCTTCTCAAGACCGCTACGACTTAAAGGAATTTTTGTTACGGGCGTGGAAGAGGGATGCCTCTCTACCCGGTGTATTGCGCTATCTCGCTTCCACAAACAATGAACTATCATTGACTTAAAGACGTGGTGTTTGACCCTCTGATACCATATTAACTCTATAATACCACAGAAAATAAAATAGACCTAACGTAATACATTGAATTGTGTTTGAATAACTGCACGGTTAAACTAATTTTGAGTGTTAAGAAAACAAATATTCTTGGCTTACCTACACCGGCGTACATAAAAAAGATTTGAAAAAGCCGAGTTTATTAACTTATATCCTGAAGTAACGGTATAACAAAAACTGCGATTTTTATACAGACCTGACTCAGACGAAGTAAAGTTTTAAACTTGGCACCCAGTCTTCATCTATCCGTCTTCATCAACACATACAAACTTATTACTCCTAGCTATCAGAGAGTAAGATCAAAACTTAGCACCCTCCTTTAAGAAACTCATTACATTATGAATTGTTTAAAAACCTGCTTCTTACAACAGACATTGCAATTTCAACATGACAGCGAAAACAAAAAAATTACAAAAACAACAAATTTTTGACAGTTGTAATTTTACATCCTAAAAAATATGACTTTTAAATTTCAGTTTTAACAATACAATTTGAAGATCTAAATTATGTGTCTGACCAATAATTACTGTAGCTAATTACTTAAAAGTATATTGTGTTTTGTACCGTAAGTAAAACAATGAATGCTGTCATTACAATAGTAGATCCAAGTGATATTCTTATATTTATTGAATGTTTGATCTAAAAACGTGATTTAATTAAACTCCAAACAAATATTTATAGGCGTATAAACAAATACTCTTTTAAATAAGATTTTGAAGTATAGGCAAAGTGTCAATGTTGGCATTTCACTTTTGATGAACTTTTATCTTTGGACTATTTAAAGTTATTTTTGTATATTCATACGGATGGATTGAGATAAAGTAAACGTGTTCATTAAGAACGAAAATATAAAACTACTTATTAGATAGTGTAGGTACGTTGTTGTAGTTATAATTTTTAACGTCAATAAGTTTTAATGATTTGGTTAAAAAGAACTTTATGCCACATTGCAATTAAGCTAAACATTTTAAGTCTTTTTTTTTTGTTTTTTGCCTTTATTTTTATTTTTCTTTCAGACTTTTTTTTCATTTTTTCTTACAAATGGAAACGGCATGCCTAAGAATTAAGTTTGCGCCACTTTTACAAAAAAATATTAAAGACAATTCCAAATGTTGCTTGGAAATAGTGCCCGAAGTATCATGCATCCAAAACCTAGACAAATTGACGTGGAAACAAGAAACCAGTTTCATTGAATATACGATCCCAATGACATACAGAGTAATAGTGAAGAAACGTCAAGCTATAACGAATGTTAGTAAGGATGCGGTGAAGACATACCACTCGTGCGTCGACTTGCTGTTGAGTTCCTCAAAAGAAACCATCAACATAGGGTCTGGTGACGTCTCGAAGATAATAAGCGACACTTTCATATTTAGTAAACCAGTCAATAATTCAAGAGAGGAGATCATCAGGAACGCTATCGATCATGTGCCTCCTGATGCAAACCACAAGATTCCCGTCTCACACAAAACGACTAACACATCAATACGAGTCCTTGATAGCGATAATAAAGGAACCAAATCAAATGAGGACGGTACAGGTATTAGTGTGGTATATTCACAATTTATTCTAATTACATAACTTAGTAACCATACTCACATTTTTTTTTCAGTAAATACAACCCTGGGATCGAATATTGAAAGCGTCATTTTGGATAAGGCATCATTAGACAAAATTACAAGCACAGAGAGCATTTATCTAGTGAATGAAAATACCGTGATATGTGGAAACACTGTTTTTCAAGTGGATCCACCAAAGAATTCCAGTAAATACAGCCCTGAATCGCGACGCAAACTTAGTCTATCTCCAATATGTTCAGTTAGTACTCAACAATCCCCTGCGGTGGTCAAGCATGTGTCGTGTAAAGCTGTCACATGCAAAATATATGATTCACAGAAAGACTTAGTTCCTATTGGGTGTTTAAGCACAGCAAGCAATTTGTCTAACGATATTCAAGTGTCCAAAGAACTTTCCACGATTATTGACATCTCCGGCCAAAGTTCACAAAGACGATTAAGGAGCCAATCTAGAGTCCCACCAGAAATAAGAGTAGCCGAACATGTGGAGTATATGGAAAAGGAAGTTTTACCTTTGAAAGTTATGTTTAACGAAATACTTAGTAAATGTTCAATGCTTGGCATCAACTTTAGCAGTAAAAAACCTTCGAAACCCAGTTTATTGTACAAATCGTTGTCCATACAAAGTAGTGCTGTTACAGATGTAGTCAAATCTGAAGAAATTTCAAAATCAAATCGTCTTGTTTTTTCAATTGTGTTTGATGGGTAAATTTTTCTAATAAACAATATATGCCTGCGTAACTCGTTTTATTATTATTATTAAGAAGTTAATAATTATCTTCTTTTTGTTTTAAAATCTAAATTACACTTTAAAACAAACAATATTCTAGCATAATCATGAAGAATCAACAAGCAGTAGTGGACCAAATTGTTCAAAATTTAGCTTTTGAAGTAGAAGCTGTTCCTAAAGAGCCGACCCATGACTCAAGCTTATCTAAGGTTACGCCACTAAACGTAAAGATAAAAGTCAGGAAAAAACATGAAACGTATACCGACACCGAAACATCATCCGTTACTGATGAACGCAACAGGACACTTCAAAAGATCCGACTAGTCAGTAGCGATCAGACTATTATGACGTTTGATGTATTCATGGAAGCAGAGTTCGAAAGGAAGCCGTCGAAAAAATCGAAAAAGCATATATTTGATATACTGCGGCCGGGTAATAATATATTAACATAATAAGATCTTCTCATATTTACATCCTAAACTAATAACAACTATAGAGAATTAATCGATGTGAAAAATCCTGTACAGTTCTATTTGGCATTATATCACTAGCCCTATAACATGTATCAAACATGATACATTATTTATGTTACAGGTATATGTTTAAATAGATTGGACAACGATAAACAAGCTTATATGCCTGGTGCGTCATATAGCGCCAATATAAGCGAGCCAAGTGAATCAGCTAAGTCAGATGGAATTTTAAGGCAGAATTTCACACTTGCAAGAAACAATTACGATGATTATAGTGTCGCTACCTATTCCGGAGTTCAAAAATGGCCGTTTGGAAAATGTAAACCAGGTTTGTATCAATATAACTATCTGGGCTCGAGTCGAATTCAAAACATATCGTCTTAGCAGCCCACCGCATCACCTCATGATGAGACTGGTTCGGTCCAAACTTATCAAAAGATACCGATAATTATCCATGAGTAAATCATGCTTAAACAATCATTAACCAGCTTTTTTTATGTAATTAAACTAAAGTTATTTTTTGCAACTGTTAGTTGGTTTTTATTCCTTATTTATTAAAATATACCGGGTTTAAGTCGGTCGTATAGAAAATAAGTATTGTAAAGATACTTGAAAGTTTTAACGCATACTAGCTGTCCCAGCGAACTACGTACCGCCCAACAGACGATGATAACAATGCAATGCAGCCAAAGTACATTTTTGCAACTTTTCTTTCCCTTCCCTGGACTTTCACGAATAGTTCAAAAACTCGGTTCAGCCGTTCTCAAGTTTTAGTGGGATTTACCAACAGCAATTTTATCATCATTTTTATATATTAGATCATATTATTTTTAAATTCTTACTTTTTGCAGGAGGATGTTTAGATCCACCTTTTAGTGAAGATAAATATTCTTACAAACCTACTTTACCCACGGGAAACGAAAACATATTGGTGAGACCCAACATCTCGGAAGAAGAAAATAAGATTGAAGATGACAAAAATGAAAATAAAAGTAACGGAAGACGTAGCTCGATATTCGATGGAGGGCTTTTTAAGAAAAAAAGAAGATCCAGTGACAAATCTACTAACACAAGGGATTCCGAAACCATAGGAGAAAACCAATCAAATGTAAGTGTTTTGGAGTTAGAATCTGTGACGAATTCATTGAGTACACATTCAAACTCAATAATCACTTATCCACCCAAAATATCAAGTGATTTAAGAATCAGTGATGATAAAACCCCTAGAAGTAGAGGCCCTAGTGATGAAAAACAAAGGAAATCTTTTAATGAGCATTCTGAACCGTACTTTATTCCTCCAAAAGGGGTTAACAGAGAAAAAGATAATGATAATATTTTGAATCAGAAAGACTACAGAAAACCGTCTAAAGAAATCGACATAGAAACAAAGCAAGGAAGTTCGATACCAATCCCAATTCCGATCCCTATTCCAATCCCAATTAACTTTGGTAATGATAGCTTAAAGCCTGATGCTCCCCTAGAAGAACTGGATTCTAATAATTTAAGTCTCGAAGATACCGCTACGGAAAGTAAACCAATACCAGATGAAGAAGATGATGACAATGTAATAACTGCAACTAATTCTTCTGAGTTAGAATCATCACTTCAAGATATCGATAATTCTAGTTTTGGATCACTAAAGCAAATACCAGATGTTTACGATGACTCCAAAATTAGCGTCGGAAATAGGAGTGGTCAAAGCTCACAACCAGATAATGTTTATGAAGGGAGCAGAACTAATTCCTCTGAAACACCTGAAAAAGGTAAAGAATCAAAGGTTACACAAGAACCTGTACCTATACCTGTACCTGTACCATTTAATGTACCTGACAAATTAAGCAAGGATAAACGAGGTACTTCTCTAGTAAATGAAGTTATACTTGAGCACTCAGATCAATCTTTAAGCACATCGTCGGTTTCTCAAAGCAATACAGAGTCACCTAGTATAACTTCAGATGATCATAACGATAAATTCATACTACCACCGAAAAATAAGCAGCAGCCTAGTAAAAATTCTCTAAACGCAGACAATACATCTTTAGACGATAAAAAACCTAAAAGAGAAGAAGCCGCAGAACAACCTGAAATAAAAGAAGATAAAAATGACTTAGATAAAGCTAGCGACCCTGATATGACCAAAAATAGGGGTCATCGATTAAGTGAATCGCAAGAAATATCTGCCGAAAATTTAGATGAATTAAATCAAAATGGAAATGAAACTGATAGTGTAGAATTTGTCGGTACTGAAGAATCAAAGGAAGAAGATGGTGAACCACAACTACCAGATAATAATAATGAGAATGGTTTAACACCTCCTACAGATGATATTGAGGACACCTTCTCTTTCAAAAACAGTCCAACATTCATTCACAAAATTAGTAACGACATCATAGCAGTTCCAGTACTAATCGATGATAATGTCGACGATTATGGGGAGCTACATCAGATTTATAGTTCAATTGATTTGACTGATGAACCTGCTATTAAAGATGTTTACAATGCTAATGAGGTCGAACCGGCCGCTGAATATGTAGCCGTAATCCAATCACGTCACAGTCAAGATATAGACAAAATTCCATCAGTAGTTTATGATTCGGATGGCTTTATTTCTTTGGACCAAACTGCAGAAACAAAGTCCTCGGTAGATCAATCAAACACAGGTATAATAAAAACTATACTTATTAAACCCACTGATGATGACATAAAAAACAAGCTGGATAATAAAAAATACGTTAAGCATCCATCAGTATTGTCATCCACCAGCACTCTCAAAAGTGTATTGAAAAAAGACACAATATCAGTTGAACTGGGTTTCCATAGCTATATTAATGATAAAAATGAAAGAGTTGTGAAGACATTTGATGCATCACACGATCCGGTGCGAGTCCCAAACGATACGATAACGTTAATCAAATCTCAAATCCGCCTAACTTCAAACGAAATAAGGATCCCTGTAGATTCCGACCATGATTTGTCGATTCAAATTAAGAAACCTTATACCAACCAGCGTGTTTCCATTAGCGAGTCGGTTATAGACAGCGGAAAAAGGAAATCAAGAGTGTCGGCGCAAACTAGTGGTAAGATACAAATAAGAATAATAGGTCTGTCATTTTCATAGTTAATTTTAAATGTTTACTTACAAACGTTTGCTTCAGGTGCTGATCTGAAGGACTTCGACGATTTCAATAAAATTGGGAATGAAAGCGTATTAGATTTGTACGAACAAGAATTGATCCCATTACAACTGATAATAAAAAGCTTAAGAGACGAGATCGATGTTTTAGCAGCGCAACAAATGATGTGCAGAGACAAAATATTTTGTCCAAAGAAGTCTAAACTGCCAAGACTTATCCATTCAAATAAAAAGTGTGTTGGATGCCTTAAGAAATGAAACGTATCAAATATCCCAAATCTAAGATCGTATGTTTCGTAATCGTGGGTTTCTGTATAAAACGGCTTCTTATAATTATCCCACATCTACATTAAGAGAAAACTTTAAGAATTTACAGGCTAAGACTCACTTAGCCCTTACAATGCAAAAGAAAATCCGAAAGATATTCATCAGAGAGTAATTGAAATGATAATGTTTTCGGTTAGACACATCATACTTATGAAAACTATCGCATCTAATGAAAAAAAACGTCTCGTACAAGAAAATTTTTGGCTTTTCTAATGAATAGTTAGTGTCCAGCAGTATTTCTTA
The DNA here is from genome assembly GCF_003590095.1 of Trichoplusia ni. Classification (NCBI taxonomy): domain Eukaryota; kingdom Metazoa; phylum Arthropoda; class Insecta; order Lepidoptera; family Noctuidae; genus Trichoplusia; species Trichoplusia ni. Next base: position 3,514,984 of record NC_039486.1, on the reverse strand, counting down.
TCAATTTCTTTTACCAAGTAGAGTATAGTTCAAGATATAACCTTTTGCGTTGGAGACAAAGGTTTTCAATACCGCAATGCAAATGCAATTTGTTATCCGGACAGACGAATTAATCACACTCTTGTCTGCCTATTGTTTACTACCTTATCATTGCTAATATTATATTACCCGAAGTATATTCGAACCCTATAAAATTCTGGGACCAACGACCGATATGATTTATGGTGTGAAAGATAAACAGAAACTCAATTACGTCACAAAATGAGTAATACAGTTAGCAACTTACGTCGGTAACAAAAACAAATTTTTGAACCCACTGCATACTGTCAGAATGAGTTGTTTTTATTTTACTCGTAAATATTAGTGCGTTCTTAATCGGATTGATTGACTTGATTCGAACTTTTTGTTGATAGTGATTAAATTGATTTTGATATCACCATTGTGATGTAGGCAGTAAGGCTCACTTTTGCTCTTTATTTTTTCGATATTGTGTATTTTTATGACGTAGATTTGTTACTAAGGTACATAGAGGCAATAAATATATGCATATTTCATAAAGCTTGACGTTTTATTATAAAAGAAGAAAGACTTAAAAGTCATATTTAACGCTTTATTTGTCCTTGTTTAGACATGATTGTTTGCTTATTCCTCGACGAACTGTATGGCAAATAAAGTATCGAGAAAGATGCAGTCAAGGCGCTAATGTCCATATTTCCATACAATTTACATTTTTCGATTTTTTGTAAAAAAAAATATGAAAACATGTTATGTTACGTTCACCGCATGACCGCATGCATTGGCCGTCAGACTGGTCATTGCACTGCATTTTTTTACTATTGTGAAGTTAATAAATGTAAGCACATTTTTTCTATAAAATAATTATTAAAATGAAATATGCTATGAATTAAAAAGTAGAAGATTTAAAAATTAAACATTGGAATATTTCATTTTTTCTTTTCAATTTATGTATAAACTGCGCTGTAAAAGTAATCTTACTGAAAACAAACCAATTTAAGTAAAAAAAAGTAAGTGTTAAAAAATATATTATTATTTTAATAACTTGTTTTTCTTGTAACTGTCGCGTTCTTTTTATTTTTATTCATTCTGTAAATATAAATGATACAAAGACTCAAATAAAAATTCAAATCTAATTTATGTCCTAACATTTATTATCGAACAATAAATTTCATTTAAACAATTTTGATCTCACCTCTATTCTGCAAAATAATATCAAACTTAAAATGTCACAACATTTAAAATAATTTTTGATATAATAAGTATTTTCTTACATGGTACTGTACTTCCGTATGAAGGATTGCAATGCATTGCCATACACGATGACGTAGCACGGCGGTTCTGGTTTGGTCAGTAAGAGTCTGACACTGTTTCTTCTAACCCGCTCCCTCCTCCACCTTACCAAAAAAATGCTGAACTTTTCCATCATTTATAAGATAGTTAATAAAAAATACTAACATTTAAAATACAGCCGTACTTAAACATTAGCATATAATTATACAAGGAAATGCGATATCAAAAGATAATGTTAGTGAAAATAATTAAATTCTGTTGCTAAAACCGTCCATTTCCCAATTTACCTTATTTGACTACTAACACACGCAAACACTTAATGTACACAGTGAATAATACGCATCGCTAATAAAGTATTTTAAAAGAAAAGAAAAAACAAGTTCAATTTACTCGGAACATAATAAAAGTACTACTTACATTTGCGATAAATTGTGTAACATCGGCTGCATCGGACATTTAACAACTGTTAAAACAAAAATACCAATGCCTGAGAAACCGTTACCTACACTGATTCGTTCAAAATATAAGCCTGTTCCTTACTTTCTTTATCCCTGGACTTGTTCTCAAGGCCACCAAGATGCGTCGTCAAGTTCAGAACTCAGTTGTTTTATCGATGCCACAGAGCGACAGACCTCGCGTTCTACGTATAAATCCAATTTATACCAATTGGGACATCACGCCATACAATGAAACACGTGTTTATTGTAAGGTGGTTCTAAGGAATTGTTAAAATGCATGACCATTTTAATCAGTAAAGGTGTATCCGTACAATCAGTGACAAAAACATTCAATGCAGTGACTCTCGGTCCAACGAAAGCTATATTGTCTTTTTAAATGAATAAAAAAATAAAAAAGGAACAAAATAACATTCGTCGCCGATCGACGTATGTTACTCGACAAGTGTTCGATCGTTCGTGAAGACATCGCACCGAGCTGTATCTCAAATTAATTCCTGATAAAGGCGCCATTCATTTATAATCCGCAGTCTTACGCTAATAATCGCTTTGTATTGTATCACTTGAACAAATCGGTCGGGTTCGTGCACTGACTACTTGTATCAAATTAATTAGAATAAGTGCTGATATTCGTACATTGAAGCTTTATCAACAGTGTTCAGTCGCTCTTCGACAATGAATAGCGATGCTTGTAAATAGTGCGTGTTGTATATAAGCTGTGTTTTTGAATGATTTTTGTTTGTGTGAAAAATGGAAAATAAAATAAATACGATAGCTGAGGATGTGGATAATAAGGAGCAATATGCGGCTGACCTGGATCAAGCTCTTGCAGTGGCAGGTAATATATTATTACAATTAATTTATTCAAAATACTTTAATTCATGATGACGCGTGTGACTAATTACGCGACCTATTTATACGTTACGTTGGCCTAGACATTGGAACACTAGCAACACTCTACAAAAATAAACACTCAATCGTAACGCATTAAATATTCTTATTCTTTAGTGATGCCCCACATGTTACTAATATCATTCGCCTGAATATAAATTAGCATAATCATAAATATTTACAAACAATGAAACAGTTTTTTTCGACAATGTTTTTGATTTACCGAATTTTATAAAACCGTAACCGTGTTATTTTGTTCTGTGTTCTTTAATGAATAATTGTATTGAAGAATACATATTGTTGATGTCTCAACAAAATAAATTCATATTCAGATATCACTGTAGTAAAAAAATATATATCTACATTTTTTGGGTAAAATACTGGAAATAGAAATATTGAACACCTACTTTTTTATTCATTAATTATATTTGTTGACTAGACATACAACATCAAATTATGCCCAGTTTAGTTCTTCCCAGAAAAATGAAAAATTATGGCTTCGTTCTACTTAAAATTTAGAATTATTGATATGTATGATACATAGCCCTACCCAAGGTCTTTAAAATCTGGATTAATATATTCATCGCTCACGCGATTTCGGACTCAGTAGAATTATTTTATCACCCCCAAATCAAATTATTGTATTTAACTTCAAGATATGTTAGCCCTAGAAATTAAACTTTGTACATAAATTAAAATACTTAACGAATAACTTAACTAACAGTAACACTAATTAGTTTAACTCTGCGGGAGTTGTTTATGTCTAAATGTGTACTTAAATAAAATGCAATAAACTTAGTCATACTGTTTGTTGCAAATATTCAACTGACGTCGTCGCATTACATGAATTATTTATTAATTGTACAAAATTGTAAATTAATTATAAACTTATGAAACTATGAACAAACTCTATATAAGGAAAAATTGGTTTATTTATTACCAGAATAGTAGTAACAATATGCTTTTTTTCTTTTTGAAGTAAATTTAACCATCACAATTAAACCATATTGGAATCTAACATAGAAATCTAAATAACAAGGTAATAGAAATGGCATACACCGCGGCGATCTATCGAAACGCATGTCGCCGGTGGGCGGGGCTTCAACACATTCACAGCAAATAACTACGCAATCACGCAAACATTAACATCGAGAAGACCAAGCAAACAACACTAGGCCGTACGTCTAATGCAATAAGATTGACTTTGTCGTTGTATGGATTCACTAACTCACACAGTCATTGCATTTTTTTGCATTAGTTGTAGTGATTACGTAAACTACACTAGGGATTGACTACGGATCCGAAATATAATGAAAGACGAAATTATGAGTGACAATGTTTTTTTTTGTATTCTTCTATGGATTACATTATAATATGTACCTACTTACAAAAATAAAAATTCGCTAATTGTCGGTTGACAAAAAAAAATATTATTAGGAAATACTTGGTACCTAGGTAGGTTTGGTTTATACGGTGACTTTTTAGTCGTCTTACAAAAGCAGCCCAGTTCATGTATCGAATGACTAGTAAACGTTCATAATAATAAAATAGGTATTTATGAGATTTGGATAAATTTAAATTGCAATTTTTATTCAATGCTATGCTATAGCGCATGGCGTACTTTTTGAAACATTCAGTTGCGAGCGCGGTCCGAGCCGTAAAAATGGAGAGGGGCGCGGGCGGCGGCGGGCGGCAAGTTATCAAGCATGCAACTAATTTCATAGTGTATATTCGGCCTAAGTTATAGGGTACCAATTTCGTTTACCCGTGGTAGTCATCTACTTGTCTTTTGTATTTATTTGCATCCTGCGGGATTCTGAAATAAAAATATATTCAATAATATGTTCAAAAAAACAAACGACTATTAAAATTGTTACTTTTCGTATACAATATTCATTTTGGATAATTTGTCCGCACTTAACCACATCACTATTTCCGACAGTTTTGTGCGGCCGTACCACTATAAATACGATCGCATTGATACATATTATTTTTCGTTATACATTTCTCTTTTTACAACGGTGCATTTCTGTAAGTCTCTTACTGCAGAGGCAATGATTAGTAAAGAATGCAATTGTTGCAGGATGGTGCGATATAAATATGGTTTATAATGAAGGTTATGTTTTGAAATTTAATTTTGCAATAACATCAATATTACTGCAATAATTTACTTACCGATAAAATGTTATTTCTTTATTTATGTTATTACACGATGCAGATGAATTTCCAGCCTGAGAAACGCCGCAAAACACCATTTTTAGTGGTTCTTGCTGTGACGACGTCCCGCGAGCGACTGAGCGCAAGTTCGCGCGCTGGTGTCGTCCAAGACACCAGTGTGGCGACAAGGTCACGCGGCGTTGGCACTTCTATTACCTTGTTATTTAGATTTCTATGGAATCTAAATAGTAACATGTTTCTTGGATTCTGAATACTTATGTCCGAAGCAGAGGGAATCGGAAAAAAAGCTCTACAGTATTTAAATACTAAATAAATATACATGTCGCATTGCACATATATAGGGGTACATTTTTCGTTATTGCCGTTCTCATTTTTTGGCGAAGCTTTAAAAATACTGCTAAATTACTACAATAATCTTCTTCCAATGCACAAGGCTAATAAAACGTACACATATTCGAAATAAATGATTAAAAAGCATGTCGAATTAAAAATAAACAAACGAAAATCAAATATTTTACGAGCTAGTTTAATTACACAATATTGGCCAACGTAACTTGGGGGGGTCGTGTGGTTTTAAATATTATTTTTTTAGATAACTGTTGGATAATTTCAATACATATAAGTGCTTATATCTTATCCTATCTAATTACTGTCGATCTTCCACTGGTCCTATCAGAAAACGAGCTCTCACTCTTTATATTGTATAAAGCGGATTTTAAGCCAATAATAGTTTTTTTTTAATTATATAATATTTGTTTCGCCATTTGAAACACATCTGAATCGGCGGAAACTATCAACATGGACTCAATTCTCATTTCAATGAAAACCTTAATTCTATCGGCAGTAAGCCTATAATTGTAAATACCGTCACGTCTCTTACTTGAGGATGTCACTTGGTCTAGAGTAGTTGGCATTTGAGATTTTCTTTCAGTAAATCACATTATACTCTTTCGAGGATAGCCGAACAGACATTTAAATCTTTGTCGCCTCCACATCATATGAGATTAATAAAAGGTCACTTAAGAGCAATACTTGATAACAAGTTCAAGGTTTAACAATATTTATAACAATGTTACTTTTATTACGTAGCAATATGAAACGTATTAATCATGTAAACGTTATTTTACAGCTAAACAAATATTCTTTAATTGCAAATCATTACACTGGCGCTAATTACTTGAGTACAAAGAAAAGATTTATCAATTTTGTTCTATACACTTTATCTTTAATTTGATAAAAATAGATTAATTTACTTTTAGTGTTTATAAACGTAATCGTTTCTGATTTAATCTTAATTAAACTCGAGAATTATTGTGTGGCATAGTTTTATTTGACAATGTAAACTTTAAATTATCATAACTATTATGCGTGAGTTAATATTTATGTAAGTAGGCGATGTGCAGAACACATACTAAACATTCATAGATAAGCTATTTTGTAACAATCTTCTTAATGGTTGCGTACAAATAAAAAAGTTTAATCAAATTGATGATAATTAAAGTAACCATGACGCAGATATAGATCAAATTTATTTCATTGTAGCAAGCTAGATTATTAGCTGTTTCATTCAGAAACGACACATAATATTATTAATACCATGAGTGATAAAGGTCGCCACGCCAAACCCACGGTGAACGACGTTCGCGGGTTCGATCCCTAAACAAATACTTACCTATTTGTGTGATTAACGAATGCTGAGTTTGAATAAATTTGTGCATTATAAATGGATTAAATTCCATATACGGGTTTAACATAAGAATGTCATTTTTCTGATAATCTGTCAGGAAAACAATTCTTTACTTTCGTAAATTTATACAAAATGTATATTGTTATGGTTTGTCGTGGTTATCTGTTGTCGGGCACATGTTTTTGATAACAATTTGTTAATTGGCTATAATAAAAATTGAACCTGTTTTTACGTCCTTGTACACTAACCAGGATAATTTGAAAAGTAAATACATGGTACACATAATCAGCCACGCTTCAACCACAACCAAATACAAATTTCTTTTTTTTTAATCAGCTCAGTCATAATAAAAATTTAACGCAAATAGGAGAAATCATATTTATAAAGATAATTGAAAAAGTTATCATCAATGAATAACAAAAACTACATATTACTTAAAAATACATAATAAACACAGATTAAAAATGAAGCTGCAGATTGAACCACATTTTCTGAGCTTTCGTTGGAATCCGCACTGCGCGATAGAATACCGCTATTTCCTTTTACAAAAAAGTGTAAAACTGACAACTAAAGTACCAAATTGCACTGTTGTATTAATAATCACTGCTGCAATTCCATGGTGTACAATAAAGAATATTCTAATCTAATCCAATCGAATTTTCTATGTTTTTTGTTAGTCGTGAGCGTTTTCTATTGTCTACTACTATTATATTATCCTTTTACGTAATTTTCTACCACTTTCCAGGTCTGGGGTGGTACAACGTAAAATACTGTTTCTGCTTGGCGTTGTTCTTGATCGCCGCCATCGTTGAACCTGTTGGCTACTCCTTCGTCCTACCAGCTGCGATGTGCGACTTGGACATGACCGATGGACAGAGAGGATTCATCGCTTCAATACCATATATAGGTGTGTATACAGGCACTGTATTTATATATGCTTTCTGTGAAGTAACTTTATCTATCTGCATCTGATTAGGATGAAATCAAAAGACCCTTGTTAGAAGTGGTTGACCAAAAGTGTGCGACTTGAATAAAGTAAATTAAAAATAAGTTTAATAATAAAATAATGAACCTATGTTGTAATCTCACTACGACAAAATTAATATTTGTATTTAAATAGCAAGTGTTCTTGTAATACACATTAATATATAAGTTAGTAACTTTACTTATAGAAAGTAAAGATGACAATTAAGAAGAGACATAAAAAAGAGCGATAGGTTTTTGTTCAGTAATATTATTTCGATCGCGTTTCACAAGTTTGATAATGGCCTTTCGGAGGTCTTATTTAAAACATAGCACCTCTGTCCATTATTATGAAAGACTTCTTTTAGAAAGCCGAACAAAATTATAATTACTTGATCATTTTCATAGCAATGTGTCTTGCCAGTGATTATAATTAGTCATCCGCATTATAACAACGAATATGAAACTTAAATTCACGAAAGAGTAGGAACTTACTAGACTTCTTACTCGACCTAAAAAACTAAACAAAATGTAAAATTACTTTAGATAGGTACCACAGTCGTAAAAAGCCTCGCCTGTTTTAAAAGGTCGTTTACCTTTAAAAAAAAACATACAAAAAAGGTTACAAATTATTCAACAGTCTTTAACACTTGTACTATTATTGGATTTTCAGTAACAACTATTGAATGCGGTTTCAAAGAAAAACTGCAGAATATTTGAGAACTACTCAAAAGTGGGCAATACGCAAAACTTCACAGTATAGGCATAGAGATCATTAATATACCTATAATCTGTAGTATAATGTAAACTGTTTTATATTAGGTACAACTATATTTTTATCTATGAATAGAACTGTAAATCACCTGCTTGGTAAGATAAGTGCTTCTGTCTCCGCCGGCAGTTGTTTTACAAGTCATTGAAAAATTTCCTCCGTAAATATAAATTGAATTTAAATGATTAAAATACCTATATAAACATATTCGAACGTCTCCCATACACACACAACATGGTGTCTTTCAAAGGAAAAAATAATTGAAAAGGTCATTGGCACTCGTTAATTAAATTCATTAAGAAGAAAAACCTACACAAGTTATCGCCAAGGCGTCTCAAAAAACTCAATGAAATAGGTTATCAGCTTACTCTTGAATTTATTCACAAAAAAAGTTAATGATACGCGTCTTTAGGTATATCCCCATGGCGCCTTTAAAACCTGCCAGATACCGTTTAATCGCGCATTTCTGGTTTGGCTCCAGTGTTAATGTTATCGTTGCTATATCAGTAGTAGTCGCTTTTTATTCTTTTGTTTTATTTTTTGGAAGAAATCGCTAATGACTTCAACCAACGCCAGCCGAACGGCGCGGCGGGTTGGGGTGTGTTGGACTTTCTCCGACTAATAATATCCCAGACCCCTTATATATACTATACAGCTGTGATATTCTAGCAGTATGACAACTAGGCTTCTAAATATATGTATAGGTAGGTCTCGGTCAAATCCCGTATTTGTAAAAATATTTCTTCTTTTCATGTCTCTTTAAGGTAAGCCTATCTATAGCGTTAATATAAAATGCAAATTGTTTGGAAACGGCATATCGTTTATCATTAAGGCTACCAATTGCCAAACTTTACTTGGCTAGAACCAAAACCTTTGACGCCCTTATCAGCCTATATAAGCGCTAGCCGTACGGCTAATGTAAATCCACTTTTTTGACGTGTATTGAAAATCGCCATTTTTGTAACATTAAATACTATTTTAGCACGACTTAAATCAATGCAAACCGTATTCTTAGTTAGGTAAGTAGGTAGATAAAGTTATCAGTTTAATTATCGTAATCACCAATCGCCTAAATATAGTCAATTTTTAACAGAGTGGCGCTAATTTGATAGCAAAATTAAACCGTGACCTGTATATTATTGGATTCGTCGACCTAGCCTTTCTCCCAACTATCTTGGGGTCGGCTTTGGTTTCATAGTTATTTATATCTCTTTTCATACAAGGGATAACTTCATGGGAACAGACCAGGACCTTTTTAGTGCACGGGACACAGGTTCAGCATCCAGAGCCCTTGTGGAGAACTTAGTTATACTTTCGTTTCCTTTGTTCCACCATTTTCCACTTATTAGTAAAGAGGCCCCTCCCTTCTCGCAGTTAGAATAGTTACTAGTTTTTCTAGGATGGTTTTGTGAGGCGGTCACTACAGCCCGAACCAATTCCTTCTAGAACATCTTCGCAGAAACCTGCCCTAGTTCGATGAGGTCTACTTGTTGAAATAAATAACTAAACAATTAGGCCATCTTAATTGAAAATGATTACAGCCAGTTTGCCTTTGGTAAAATATAGAGAAATGCATTATTAAAATGCAAATAGTTACGTCAATTATAACTAGTCCTTCTTTCTTTGACGTCAAGACCTTAATTTCGGCTGTACAAAACAACAATGCGTTATCGATTAAAACACTAGCTGCTTTATTATTCTACAAAATATTCGCTATTTTTTTTAATAAAATGTTATTCCATCACTCAAAGTCACTTTACTCGGGCGTTCTGGGGGAGAAATGCCACTCTATTCCCTCAAAGGGATGAGATCAATCTATTGCCAAGGCTACAGTGAGCAGCATCGTGCCACATTATGAGCGCAAATCCGTTGACGGTGACGCCAAATTAGCTACGTAGTACATACACAATCAATCAAATCATGTCGTCTCTATCGGATAGCCGACTGGCAATAGTCTGTGAGTCGCGTATCGTAGATTCGATCTCCGCGTAGGATAAACATTTGTGTGATCCACGAATGCTTTTTTAGGTCTGGGAGTCTTTCGAAGTGAGACCCGTTCTAAATAAAAAAAAGCTAAGTAAATATTATAAATTCGAGAGTATGCGATTTTATTTGAATGTTGGCTCTCTCTAACGGCAGAACGGTTTTCGATGAAGTTTTGCATGAAGTTAGCCGACACCTTCAGCATTAGCACATTCTAACAATACATAACAGTCAGATAGAAGTATCTGACTGTTACGTATTGTTAGCTACAATCCATAATCAGGCGGCCGTGGTAAGTAACCTCAGCCTAAGAGGAGGTCTACAGTCATCAACTGAATACATAATCGAGGCTGCAACCAGAGAGAGATTTTTTCAGGTCATTGCTTACAACTTACTGTATTTAAAAAATAATTGCATAAAATTAAGTCTAAAATAAGTTAATAATAAATTTATAATTAATCCTTCTTAACTTAAATAAATAACAATTCAAGAGAAATTATTATAAACCGTTCGTGTTTTACAATAACAATTGATAATAAAAAATAATAATCAAGAATAAAAATATCTAGGCGAAAGACAGGACATAAATAACTGCTTATCTATAATTAGCTTATAATAATTAGTAATAATTATTTATAACTAAATGGTCAATTGAAATAAATTAGCAACCTAAACGTTGCAAAAAATGAAGTACAACAGCCGTTTTTCTTTTACTACAAAAGATAAATTAAGAATGTGTTAATTCGTAAGAGTCGCGAACCAGTAACTACTAGATAAGATCTGAATGGAAATGAGAAGGATTTTATAAATATCCTAGAACTAAACGAAGAAATTCGTATAGTCACAAATGTATATTTACGAAAACAATTAAAGAATTAAAAAAGTTATTGATGCATTCACTGAGTCTGCATCAATGACCTTCAAATGAAGACTACTTGAATACATTAAAAAAATAATTTATGTGCTTATAACCATACAAGTTTTTTGGAGATCATGTTACATCGAATCTATCCTCTGCAGTTTTTAAAGGTGACCAAACGCGGACGGTTCTTGCAGAGCCATCCGCTGTTCGTAATGGCCGGCCCAGTAATTGTCCTTTATTGATAATCCAAACCTATTTGTTTACCAACATGATTTAAGATCTGTCTTAGAAGATTTAGTCGACTGTACCTCTTTTGCCCACCCTTTATGGCATGCATACGTTTGTTATTTTTCCTGTGAACAATGAGCTCCTACACCACACTAGCTCACTACGTTTTGCAGAATCCAGATTCCAATATTTGGAATCCAGCTTTCCTTCACCATTTGTCAGCGATGTCTTAAAATAATTTAGGAACAACACATAAATATACACGTTTAAGTGAATGTAAGTAATGGCTGGATAATTTTGTATGCGTTTCGGATGGTTCAGATTCACAGTCACACCAAAGTTCACTGGATTAGCCACTAATCTAGTGTGTAATACAAATATACTTTTATCTACTTCCAGGTATCGTAATCACATCATTCCCATGGGGCTACCTTGTGGACACACGGGGGCGCAAGAAGGTAGTCATATACAGTTCCCTGGCTGCCGGTCTTTTTGGCATAGCTTCCGCTTTCATGCCGAACCTTATAACCTTTGCCCTTTGCAAGTTCCTTACGGCACTATGGTAAGAACACATGACTAACAATTAATAATGTAGGTTTAATTGTTGATAGTTATCAAATTTAATAGCGTTGCGTTGGCTTAGTGAGTTTGGTGTGGAGGCTTTCTAGCAACTTTAAGGGTCGTTGCCGTTGTGAAAGGGAAAAGCCGCTTCACGCCGTGCAGTGCTCTGTCTCACTTCCTCTCACTTGAGGAAGTGAGTCAGTTCCTCTCACACAACTATAACTTGAGGTGGTCTCTATAACATCTTTTGTAAAATTATAGAATGCAAATAAATATATGAATAGGATTTGCCTAACTTTAAATATGGGGGTAGCACCTCAGATCTCTAATATTAATAAATCATTCCAAGGAGTCAGTCATATTAAAACCAGTATTTATTTGTATGTAATTTTCTGTTGGCCAGCTTAGCTTGTCCGGCAGCAGTGCCCTACACATTTATTGGAGAGATTCTACCAGGGAAATACAGAGATGTGGTGTTATCAATCACTAACGCCTTGCAAATATCTGGTTCCGCCTTAGTACCCCGTAAGTATAGACAAAAAACTTAAAATGGATACAATAACGCATAGCAAAACCTCATCTTTCGGAAGTTATGTCGTGCTGTCTTTGTTTTAATCAAGTGAAATGTAGAGACAATAAGACATTTTGTAACGTTACTTACCTAAGTAGTAATTTTTCATGCATACTGCTGTATATTTATCTACCTTACATTATTATGTGCAGATAACAAAAGCAATGCGTTTGAATTACTTATTAAAATTCGTAGTCACGGCCATAAATTTCGGTAAATGAGGCATATTCCTAATTATGCAATTTTAAGGTCTCCCGGTTTCAGAAATATTACCATATAAAAATTAAATTACATTTAGGTATCGTAGTTTGTAAAATTAATTCACCATGATTTTGTTATTCTGTTATCATATTTTTGCTTATGATACGAACAAAATACCACTCTGTTGTTCCATAATCTATATTCTCTAACATGTTAATGATAACGCATATGTAATTGGAAGAAATATATAAAAATGATAAGCTGTTGATATGGTACGTAATTTTGGCATTAACTTTGATTTCTTTGTAATTGATTTTGACTGCACTGCTCAGTCACCGTCACGTCACCACCGTAGGGTTGAGGGTTAAAACCCCGTAGGAAAAGCATTTGTATCATCCAGAGATTCTTGTTCTGAGTCTTGTTGTCTTTGTGCATGTAACTTGTATGTTTATGAAACTCCCCGCGGCATAAGGATTTAAGGCCACATAACTAACACTCAATATACCTTTGAATTGTTTTCAGTATTGGCGTGGGGTATACTGCCTCTTGATTTCCGGATAGACTTCGGATTATATGACTTCAGACCATGGAGACTTTTAACTGTGGTATACGCATGCATGTTTCTCATAAGTGCTGGACTGCTGAGTTTTGGCCCTGAAAGCCCAAAATATTTGGTTTCCGAAGGAAAATTAGATGAAGCGTTGAAAGTTCTGCAAATTATGTACGCTGGAAATAAAAAGAAGGCGCCAGAAGATTTCCCGGTAAATATTTAAGTCTATGCTATGCTATTTGAGGATAACTTAAGATACCTTAACCAAAAATCTACAAAAAAAAGTTAAGATATTTTTTCTCATAAAGAAGTTCCACTTCAACAATATTAAGCAGCTTAGTCGTCTACTTGGGTGCAAAGAGTTTAAATAATTGATATAAACTACAGATATCCCATCCCAACCTCATTAAGAACTCGGATGGTTAGATGATTGAAGTGGGATTGGTTATCATCTATCAAGGACTTAATATTTTATTTAATCACCCAACGCCCTCCAATTGGCTCCTCATGGTACCTATCTTATAATTATGTATAAGGATTGACGGAAAAAGTTATTTAATGACGTAAATGTTTACGGATTTCAGATCAAAAGACTGGACGCGGTACAAACTGACAAGCAAAAGAAGAGTTTCCTGACTTCTTTGAAAGTCCAAAGTTTGCCGTTATTGAAACCACCTTATTTGAAATGGTTTGCTCTTAATGGATTCTTGCTGTTTGGAATATTTTCAGTGTAAGTACATCAATACTGTTCCACGACTTTTGCAGAAGTTTTAAGTTATACTTATTTTTGCTTCATTAAACGAAAATATAATTTGACTCAGTTTTTTAATATGCACGAATTTCGATTCAGTACGGGATTTGTATAAGGCACTTGATGTAAACAACTGTTACATTATCGTTTTCACAACAGTGTATTTTAATTACGTAGGTATATAATTTCCCGCTCGACTCTAACCCATTTAATCTAATTTTAACATAGATTATATTTCGGGAAATACACATTGCTCATATGTGTTGATAAATACAAAAGTTTTACCTATTTATGTAATGTTTCAGACTGAATGGTTTATACATGTGGGTCCCAGATGTTTTAAACAGAGTTATGACTGGCGACGAAGGCGAAAAGACTGCGTGTGAGGTCATCTCGGATAGATTTAATCAGGTTGAGTATTTTGAAATTTCAGTTCCATAAATGTATACATATAAACACCAGAGGCTTTTTTTTTTATATATTAAAAAGAATTCAGATTTTTATCGACTATTAGGTAAGCCTTTAATTCACCGTCAGCGTTTTCTGCTAGGAAAACATATATTTAAGACTGTCTTTTTCTTATTATTTCCCTTTTACTATTATATGGAGTCAGGTCTCTTCATTCTTGTGTGTAAGACTAATCTGTCTAGTTTTCTTGTCTATCTTTAATTTGAGAACGTGTCAAATATAAACATTATTTCAATTTTCAGACGCAAGGAGAAGATGTAGAGTGCAATGACACAATTGACTCAATAACATTTGTCATCAATTCTGTGGCTAATGTAAGCTGTGCCTTAATAGCCGTAGCTGTGAGCAGCACTGTGAAAATTATAGGCAAGAAGAGGCTATTGATAGGCGTATATTTAATCATCGGAACTTTTTGCATTTTAATCAACTTTATTACACAAGACATGGTGTTTGCTGTACTCCTCTCGACATTCCCCATTATGGGTCTTGCCATTGGACCCGTGAATGCCTATGCCGTTGAAATATTCCCGACGAATTTGAGGTATGAATCCCTGATTATTTAATGTTTCATTCTATTGTTCAAATCAAGTTTGTCAATTATAATGCTAAGGTCTTATAGACGGTCACTTTTGTAAATGCGATATTTGCCGTATATATTGAAATTAATTTATCAATGTCAACCCAACAGCTTGGGTGTAATATTAGTCATGGTCGTCGAAGAACGAAAATATAAACTTTGAAAAAGTATCTATCTCCAGCGGGTGTCCGAAAGGGTCACCATGGCTCCGATACACAACTCCCATTTAATTCAACCTAAAGAGGGAGGAGTGGTCTTATGATATCCCATTCACAAAAGAAGTCCCCTATCTATTTTTTTTTGTATATTTTCAGAGGCATGGCTGTTAGTTTAACAATGATGCTTGGTCGAACTGGATCAATAGTTGGCACTAACGTAGCTGGATTACTTCTTAACGCGGCTTGTGAAGCGACCTTCTACACATTTGGAAGCTTATTAATTCGTGAGTATAATTTTATGTAAAACCTTAAAGATAAAGAACTTTTTAAGTAAGAGTGCTAATACCTACTCTATAAGTACACAATGTAAAAGGCATACATTTAACAGGTATACATTTTGCGGTGCGTTTTTTATGCAAACACACACATTTGTTTTGAATCGTGTTTTATTTTTAAACTGATTTTATATGAGGCAAAAAGACACCAAAATAGGTTACCTTTTCTTAGGTAGTATTAGGTACCTCTTTTCTTCTTTGTTACCTCTTCATTATATGCAAATAAAGCTATGAATATGAATATAAATAATATAAATAATATAATATAAGTACCTATAGATAAAAGAAACAATAAATTTCTCTCGTCTTTTAGATTGCATTTGATTTAATTTATCAATTTCCTTTTTTTCAGTTTGCGGATTACTTGCGTTCTTATTGCCAAGTGGAAATGGACCCCCAAAACCGCAGCAACAGAATCCACAACAATTAAAAGACATGACTAGATTATAAGATAATGTTATGTGTGATAATAATGTAATATAAACATCACATAGGTGATACGACCCCAGACTTGTTATTTAATTAAATTATTCTTGTTAATTTCATATTTTTTTATTATTAAACCAATTAATGTTACCCAAAAATAATTTCACCTGAAACCTATTCTAAACAGTCGCTTTTGCCTGAAACACCGTTATTTGTGGCTTGTAAATGTACCTACATAAAATAAAGAACGATTGAACCTTCTCCTTTTTGCAGTCCGTTAAAAATTCTAAGGGTAAATTTGGTCGCTAGGGCCCAATTGATATGACCAAACCTACAAATATCTTTATTATGAAACTGATAGGCTTTTGGATATTGTTGTAAGAACAAGTGTTAGTTTAGAGACTCGAGCTGTTGATATTCAAGTCATTTTTTAAGTACTTTGAGCCAGACTGAGTTATGAACTTGTGAATGTGATAAGAAATAAATAGGTGATTTTAAATCGTCATTTATATTTATTTACTGATTGAATATGAAACTTTGCAACAGTAAAGTTGCATTAAACGCAAAAAGCTGGAAAAAAGAAACACCGACTGTTCGCCAAATAAAGATATGTATTTATGTATTAAAAGACAAGAAGCCATTTAAAATAAACCTTTTTAATCCTTATCAATTTCGTGAAACAGGTAAACAAGCTCATGTCAGAATACCTTTCTGTCATTAGTGTCAACTATAATTTCTTGTTTACGAATTACGGAGGTTTGTAAAACGATAACAACTTAAGTTAGAGTAGAAAACTTAGCTAAAAATATGCATAACATAGACTCTGACAGTGAAGACGAATTACCTGCGGGTTGGGAGGAAAAATCAACACAAGATGGAAACGTTTACTACGTAAAGTGAGACCAACTCAAATAAACAACTATTTTACAAAAAATATAATTATGAAAACTCTTAAAACATATTTTTATTTTACTTTAGCACGGTTTCTAAAAAAACTCAGTTGACGCATCCAAGAACTGGGAGGAAAAAGGTTATACCATTCGAATTGCCATTCGGTTGGTCAAAATCTGTGGACGCCGAAGGAAAAACGATATACATCCAAAGAGAGACGGGTAATCGCACTTACGTAGATCCCAGGCTAGCTTTTGCTAAGGAGGCAAAGGAGCATGTCCATGACTTTCGTCAGAGGTTTGACGGATCATCCACAGCCTTCCAGGTGAATTTTTCATTCTTCAATTAGTTTCTATTACTGTACCATTAAATTATAGTAAGTAAGAACAGAACTTTTAAAATGTCAAATACATTATCTGTCTTCAGTACACAAATAAATAATAAAAATATCAGCTCCTCAATTAAATCTCATTTTAAATAAGATAAAAATTTTCGAATAAAAATCAGATCAGACAAAATACTTATTTTTACACTATCAATATCCCTTTTCACAACAGCAAAACTTTCTCACTGTCACTACAATTCACCTCTTATTGCTCAAACATTAAATTAACATTCTCAGGTTCTACATGGTGTTGACTTATCAGGAAAATATGCTCTGGTCACAGGCTCCAATTCTGGAATTGGCTATGAAACTGCAAAATCTCTTGCAAGGCATGGCTGTTCAGTCTTACTTGCAAACAGAAATATGGAGGCCACACAACAAGCCATAAAAAGAATAGTCAAGGAGACAAATGCTTCAGAAGATGATTTGAAATCTATTTACTTAGACTTGGCATCACTGCAGAGTGTTAGGAAATGTGCATTAGCTGTAAAGGCTTTGTTTTCAGAGTGAGTATTGTTTGGCCTAATTTTTAACGTACTGTTTTTAACCATACCATATTTCTGAGGCTCTGCCATCTGTGTGCCTCCTTGTTCGGCACCAGACTGTAGAACTCACTAGAGAGACTAACTCGCATAGAAACCTATGTGTTGCAACTAGGATTCTTACTTTAAATCTTGGAACAGCCCTCTAAGCATGAAGATTTAATACACAAATATTTTTTTTATAATAGTAGTGTGAAAAAAAACTTACTAAAGTTTTTGTGTCCAAGATGCCATCCAAGTGAATGTAGTTGTTATGAGGCCATATTCAATAAGGTAGATTTCGAAATTGTGTTACCAAAAAATATATTCTTATTCCTTTTGGTTATTTTCCTAAAAATACCAGTTTCAAAACAATAAGAATTAAAAAAGGAACCAGTTACACTTTGCTGATATTTAATGTTTATTGTTTGGGCTTCGACTCAAATTTATTGACCTTTGTGATATTAAAAAAGAGAAATTAAAAAATATCAAAATATTGTTAATTCATGCAAATATGTATTCAAGTTTTATTTTTTATTTTTTGAATTCTAAGTGTTGACTATTTTATTTTTCAGTCACCTGGACATGCTAATACTAAATGCTGGTGTGTTTGGGCTGCCATATACTGAAACTGAAGACAATATTGAGACCACTTGCCAAGTGAACCACCTGAGTCACATGTACTTTGCAATTTTATTGGAACCTTTGCTGAAGAAAGGTTCAAGAGTCATTTTTGTGTCATCAGAGTCACACAGGTATACCTTAATATAGTTACTTCACAAAAAATAGCAAAATAATTATTTAGATAAACTATTTGAACGCTTATGACCTGTATCACATTTAAAAGTTCGGTTTGATTGAAACTTAAGAGAAGCACTAAAGTTATCACGTAAATTTATTGTGTTATTAACATTTTCACAATTGATCAAACAAAAAAAATATTTGTTTTTTTTCTAAAGTATAATAAATATATAACGATGACTCATAAATCGCATAGACCACTGCTATACTTTTCATACCTATTTTAACAACAAATATTTTGTGTGTTTAATATAAAGTAATGTTATTGTTTCATTCATTTTCAGATTTGCTTCCCTAAAGAATGTGTTTCTACTACAAAACCTAGCATTACCAAGGGACTCATACAGTTCAATGATGGCTTACAACAATTCCAAGTTTTACAATATAGTGACAGCTAAGGTAAATATTAATATATGACTACATGGATATCTGAGTTGTTTCGTTCGTCAAAACCCAGTGCGCGAGCTTCGCCTGATCCACGAATGCTTGTCCTGAGTCTGGGTGACTTTGTGCATGTGACTTGCATGTTTGTTACACTCCCCGTAACACAAAGATTACATAAATTAGTTCTTGAGGCGTTTGTTAAAAACGATTTGTATGAAATTATATATTTTTTCCAGTGACTCTACTCTCATATTTTTTTCTACCAATTCTTAAATGATTATACAGTAGTGATATTTTTATGATTAGTAATATTTTTAGCTAGTTATTTGTGTAGCATAAATTCACATTTAAGATAATTGTTGCTAGGCTGTTTTTATATTTTTAGTAAAATGTTTGATCGTTTTGTGTTCGATTAATTTCTAATCTGATGATATGATGCTGGTTTTACACCTGTACTTATATGAATAGATAAATAGTATATTTATCAGTAATTAGGAAAAAACTCTAATATTATCATTACTAGTTGTGTAAAATCCACATATTTTTGCGCTAAACATAAGCAGGAAAGGTCAAAATAATAATGTCACTACTTAATTATCTACTTTATTCTCTCAGCTCTTAGATTCGTTTTAGTAATTCAATTTCCTTGAAATAGTCCTACATACATAATGTTATATTTGATGTTACAGGTCTTAAGTGAAGAATGGAGAGCCAAAGGTGTAACAGTGAATGCTGTTCATCCAGGGAACATGGTATTCACAAACCTTAGCAAGTCCTGGTGGCTATACAGATTAGCATTTCTTTTAGTGAGACCTTTTACTAAATCTCTGGTAAGTAAAGTTAATAAAATTACACTGAATAAAACTTTTATGAAGCTGGTTCCCAAATACATGCAGCTAGTTACAAATGCTGACCTTTTTTAAATATTCTATTGTAACTTATTCAACACCCGCAGAATACTTTTGTTGTTAATTTTTTTAAACTTGTGTTTATTTAAAAAAAAAACACAAAGAATTTTTAACCGGTTTCATTTACCTAAACAAATAGAGTGTTTATACTAAGCTGCATCAATACTTTTATTATTTCACCTTTATCAACCAAAAAACTCCACCTATTACGTGAATTACGTCATCAGCATTTTATGGAAATTATTTATCTACTTACTTCTGTAGTATTCATACTATTTCATACAATTGTTTCAGCAACAAGCGGCCGCCACCACAATATACGCAGCTACCGCCGGAGAATTAGATGATGTCACAGGTCTATATTTCAACAATTGCTTCTACTGTGAGGAGAATTTTTTGGCCAGGGACCAAAATCTGGCCCATGAACTGTTCGCTATATCGCTTAAAATGATCGCCGATCGAATGAACACGGACTATATACAACGATACATAAATAAGTATACCTATATTTGCAACGTCTAAAAGTCATGGGTAAAATAACTGGCGACATTTGGAATATTACAAGGAATTATGAAGAAAAAAGTATATTCAAACTATTTATACATAAATGAATAAAGTAATGAAATGTATTATCTAATGCTGTAAAATTTGTATTATATTACACTCAGCACTAGCTAGACAGTTTCTTTGTTTGGAATTGTCTTGTGTCTAGATGAATTGAAATGGAAGCAGTATATTCTTGCTTTAATCAATCAAATCTAAACGAGAAAGATCTTAATCCCTACTAATATTATAAATGCGAAAGTAACTCTGTCTATCTGTCTGTTACGCTTTCACGTCTAAACCACTGAACCGATTTTAATGAAATTTGGTACAGTAATAGAGTAGACCTTGAGAAAGAACATAGGATAGTTTTTATCCCGGACTTTTGAAGAGTTCTCCTGGAAACGTGATATAACCGACCTCGACGCGGGCGAAGCCGCGGGCTAAAAGGTAGTATTATCATATTTTGTTAGATAGAACTTGTTATTCTTAAGTTTCTTATTTGTAAGTGTATTATTAACCTGTAGACACTGGGTAGAATTGTCAACGGTTGCAAAATGCAAGGTTGCGACATTCCAAAATGTTATACTTTATTTAACGTGATGACCTGCCATATTATATGGTCTGAAAAAGGTGGATGTTTTATATATTTAAGAGTAACATAAATTAAAGTATTACATAAGCATTAAACTTCTTCATTTAACCTGTTTTTGTCGCCATTTTTTTTTTTGGTTCCTTTCCTAAGGGTTTAAGAGGCCCGGCCACGTGGAAACGTAGAATGTTGGGTAGCTTATCGTCCCATCAGAACCTGGCCCGTGCCGGACGGCGCGTTCGTGTTCCACGCGCCCTGGAAAGAGATGTCAGCAAGCTCTGCGGAGCCCATTAGAGCGGATACCTTCTGAGCCAGCGGGATTGGTTGAAAGCGTTACCGCGGCCAGGGGAACATAAAGGGCAAAGAAAAATCATGGTTCTGATTTAGTTAGTAAAATCTGATTAGTTTATTAATATGGTCATGTGTGTTTTGGATTATTTAAAGCATGTGCATCAAATTACGTTATGATTGGTAAATCTCTAAATCTAACATAAAATACTGTTTAATTTGAGTATTCAGTATAACCAAAACTAACATCCAATGTGGAAATGCCGTCTGGCTCTTCTTTTAAATAGAAGAATTTTCATAATTTAATTTGTGAATACTTTACATTAGATTGATTAAAAGAAATATACCTAAGATTTAATTGGCCATTGTGAAACTACAACTATATTTTATTATTTTGTTTTTATGAGTTTAAAATAGACGAGAATATCAGTGACAGAGTTGCTTTCAGACGCAGTTGTCTATGCTTTGAAATCAATTTTCATTTTCGTTATCTGTGAAAGGAAACATGGCGACTTTGACATTTTTATGTGTCAAGGTAAATTGTCAAGTGAAATAAAATAATTATACGTGTTATCTAGACAAAAAATACAAATAATTTGGTGTTTTTTTATTTAACTAGCATTCCATTGTAAATAAAATTTATGTGAAGACACAGAATAATGATAAATACGGTTAAATGTTAAAATAAGCATACGATGCTTGTTCGGACGCCCCTAACGGTCGATGAATTTCCTCTAAACTGTCGAAAATGTATTGAAAATTTTAATGGGAAATGTTGATATTTAAAATAATGATTGTGTGTGTATTAAAAACTTTGAAGAGTTAGTGACTGCTGGCTACAAAATGGGGGATAAAATGAACAGAGAATACTTCGAGCCTGGGGCCACAGCCTTCAATTACAATAATGTGGTGAGTAATTATTATTGCTTCACTTTTACCTGTAGAGACAACTAATAATTATAGCCTACTGTTATCTTCTAATTATAAACTTGGTGGTGTTCTTTCTTCATTGTAATATTTCAATTTTTATGTAGTTAGCCTTCTAAAATGTCTTGTTTTAAGTAAAGTATCAACTTATTCTAAATTAACCTTGAAACTTTTGACTTTATTCACACAAAGCTGTTGCAACAGTGTTCGAACGGGCTTAAAAATCATTGAATTATTTTACACAGTACCCTCAACAGAGTATTTTATTTGAATCTTTATGATTATACATCATAATGCAGTATATCATTACCATCCTTGTTAAATATTTTTGCTTATGTGTAACCTTGGCAACTACCTTGTTTGCTTTATTAAAAAAGATAATTTTATATGTTTTTATGTTCCTATCACAAGATTGGCAAAAACAATTCTTATATTTTATGTACAGTATCTTTTTAACCCTCACTGTCTTGGAAACTAACAATATTTGACTAATAATGTGGACATGTAAAACATGATCTTGTTGCTTTTCATTACCTTGAATGCATTACCTATAAGACAGTATTATTTTATCTTTATTGTAATTACTCATTCAATTGTTAATATATTTTTGAAGTCATAGATAACTGTGAAAGCTTAGACTGTTTGTCAACTCAAGTCTTATTTAATCTATAATGGACTTTTTTTCTAGTGTTTTTAGTTGTGACATATTTATGATTTCTGATAGAATATATTAAAATAAACCTTAAATAAGACCGTAAATGAATGGCCAAATGGCATAGTTATCACCCCAATGACCATTGCATGACTTGTTGTTGGGTTTGATCCTTGCAAGCATTCATTTGACTCATATAAAGTAAATGACAACTCACTGGCTATACATGTATAAGTTATTTGTGTAACAAACATAGTAAATACTTGAATGCATAATAATAACAGCAGTTTGATAGGTTAAAATATATTTAGTATCAAACAATTCAGCCTGTGCTATTCTTGGGGAGGTGGCTTGCCCGAGCACTTGACTGATCATGCTAGTGACCAACCCACTGGCCACCAAGAGACATTTAAGTAAAATGTTGTTATCTAGAAATATGACTCGGTTTTATTAAATAATTGCATGAAACTTAGGGTTTTAAATAAAATTTACAATGATTAGAATCATGGTTTTCAATTTCATAATAACTTGTTATCTAAATAAGATATAACTCTTTTACATCTCTACATCACAGGGCTATTAGTCTTTTTATTTAATACAGATACATAAAGATTGAGATGATTTATTTACAAATATTTAAGTGTTAATATTGTGAGTGTTAGTGAAGTTTTTACCTTGTGTGATAGTATTTTCATCAGCCATGTATACACAAATAATAGCAAATGTTTTTATAATATTCAGTATATTATAAAAATGAGAGAATATTAGACAAATTCCTTGTGCAATATAAACATAGACCAGTGTGATTAGGAAAGTAATTAAAAGTAAGTCATCAATGACACTTAGTTGTGTTTGCTAATGGAATAGCTATTATTGTCAATGAAAACCTATCTTAATGTGGTATTTAATTTAGTGCTCTCTTATCTTGAAAGTAACAAGGAACAGGTTTTAAACTTAATTCATTTAAAGAAAAATTGGTGTGCAAATGTTGAAAATACATTATAAGTTTTGCCTACTAAATTGTTATATATAATGTTGTATTTTCCCTAACTACAAACAGGCTTAATACAATACCTTACAAAAATATGGTACTGTTTTATTACAAAAGAACACCTATTATTGAAAACATTGTGTTTATATTGATTGGTATGTTGTAAATAAATTTACAACCGTCAAATGGTAGGCACTAGCTAAAACAGGAGTGTTTTATATCTCCCCTTCCCTTCTCTCTCTAGAATGCTATAGCTTTGCTCAAACCCCAATATTTATTTATATTATTTGTAGTAGCTGCAACAGTAAAAAATACATCTGTTATCTATCATGGTTCATAAGATCCGGCCTGGAGCCAACAAACAGACTGTGGCGTTTAACAAAGACAAGACGGTTCTTCCCTAAATTCTTGGGTTTTAAAAAATTTTGCCTATGCTTTAAGAGTAATTGTAGAATTAAGATGCCACTCCGCGTAGATCAATGCGCCTTTTCGCTTCCGCAACCATTCCTCCCATTATAATCTAATTAAATCTAACAGAAGTCAATCTTGTCAACATTAGATTAAAAGTTAAATATTACAGTTAATTTGCTAGTTATCTGTTTACATAACTATAAACTTATGTGTTTGCAGTATCTTCTAGCTGAGTCTGCACTTAATTGCTTACCTAAGTCTTATCATGTAACCATTTAATTATGTTGATCTTGATTCTAAGAATGTTTATTATTGTTTGAGTTATTAAACGGATAAAGTTACTTGCTATGGTTACTCTTAGTTCTGCTGACCATTTATTGTATTCCTATCATTCAATTTTTATACTTAAATACGTTTTGGATTACTACCTATTGGTAATGACGTTTTCCTGTTTATTCTATAATGTTAAATGTACATTTGAATAGGTAATGATGATGGTAACTCTTAAGGCCTGTTACAAATGATTTCCGTAATTAAAAACATATCTTTTAGATGTATTATGCGGCTGGCGATAGTATTTGCCGCGGTCTGTTGGTTGACAGTTTCCTACACATTAACCTTTGGTACTGCACATTAGGATGTAGTCAGATCGCCTACTACCTGGTTAATAGAAAACCATCTCATCAGCAGCGTTCGTAACTGATTTACTTATAATAAGGGAAACTACAAGTATAAAACCGACATTTGAAGTTATTGTAGGTATTACCTATTCAAACGATTTAAATTTCAAATAACAAATAAAAGTTTTTAAATTTAACTAACCATAAAATTCCCGAAATCTATTATATAACGTTTAAAAATTCAAATTAAACTGGATTCAAAAGTTAATAACCACTTTTAGGCATGGATTTTCCCATACTTATTGATCTGTTGCCAAATACCCAAATAATTTCTACATATTGAAATAAAACCGCTTTCACGGATTTTATCGCGGTTTAATTTTTTATTTTAGTTCCCTACGTTTCGACACCTTTGCAGGTATCATGGTCACGGGCAGACTTGAGATGATGATGAAAATCAAAAATTAAACCGCAATCCGTAAAAGTCGTTTCATGTCAATGTCTAACATTCGCGTAAACCTAAGAAACCACTAATTTCTACATATTTAATTATGACAACAATGCTTTTATTCTGCCTTCGTTGCGTTGTCGTCACTATCTTATCTTAATTAATATTTGTTGTAATAAGATTAAAACAGTGTCATTCTTTGTATTTTTGATTGTTAATTATTCTGAGATATACCAATATGTTTATTTGAAGGCATTTTGTATTAACGCTAGATAAAACTGTTTTTTCCTTTCCCAAATTAACAAATTTTATTTCACGAGAATGATCATTGGCTATTTCGCAATTTTAAATAGGAAATTCTACACTTGAAAGTATCCAATGAATGTGCTTACAAAACATAATAAATATGCAAGAATATGAATTAAATGCCTATAAACTCGTTTTAACGGAAAAGTCCGTCTCCATGTTTACCGCCACGCCAAATTCCGCAAGATTTCGCCATGATACGTCCAACAACCTGTGTATTTATCTAAAATGATTGCTGATACGCAACGTCTACATATTTAGATAAGAATAATATGTGAAGTTATCTTTAAAGCCATCGACTACGAGTGAGAAGATTATTAGATTCGCGTAGCCTGCATCCGTGATGCATACTAATACCACCTTATATTTACGGAGAGATGCAACGACGAAAGTTGTTTCGGTGAAACTAAACATTTGCTATTGTTAACTTGAACTCAAAGGCTTTAATAAGAAATTACGATTCTCTTAAACCTGATGCTAGCTTCGTGAAAGTTGGTGGTGCTTGACAAAATCATACTTCAGATGCATGCTCTTACGTACACAGGCGTTATTCTTCGCCTGGTTCCGAGTGCCTCGGCGCGGGAAGTTAAAAAATAACACTCCATTGTTCACAATTTTCTATTTTGCCAACAGTTTGCCGATGAACAATAATAGTATCTTGATCCCACGGCGAGACAATGCGATGTGGGCCAAGCAGCTGGCACAATTTTATTTGCGCAAAATACACTAAGACACCAGAGGGTATTAATTGTGCAGTAATATCTACTTTTTAGTCTCACGCTTCCACCTGTGCGATGCGATGCTATGCGCACGTATGCATGCCTTCATGTAGGTAGACCACGTACAATGTTCTTTGTAAATAACTCATTTACATAAGGATGCATGAGTCTCGCCACATAAAGAATTCGCGCAGCATCTGCCACTGCACAGCTGTCGTGTGTGTTGCAAGATGCCACTTATTTCGGAGCCTGTATAAAGAAATTACATAAATTATCGTCAATATTATTTATAAACCACCCGTATTCTAGGTAGTAAATGGTATGGCAGTACTTGTTTGTTTTCGTGCTGATTGAGTACAACGTCAATTCGTTGACCATGTACCAATGCAACGTTTTGGAATCTTGTTTAAAGCGCATGTCCAAAGAAAATGCCATCCATTTCTGAAAACACTTTTATTTAAAAACTACATGGCAATTATACTTGATTATTTCTTGAATTTCATTAGAATGGTGGTTAAAGTTATGCATTTTTCTTTAAACAAATTAAAGAAGAATGCAGAACTTGAATAATTCTGAAGAAAGTGTAGCTTTAGAGTATAACAAAGAAAAGTAATACGTTTTTTATTGCGGCTAAGGTCGCATGTTCGGAGTGTAGCTGCTGTCGGTACCAGGGTACCAGGGACGACGCTCGCGTGAACCTACCCCTCAAATGCTTACATTTGTATATATCGAATGCGTCTTAACAGCACGCCGGTCTGCACTGCTTTGGTACGAATTTGTATTTTCTTGACAGCTAAAATGTTACGCAACTTTTAAACACTTAAACACAGTCATTTACATTACGTCACAAAAGTGGATCTAATTGCATCGTAAGCGTAAATTTATTTTAAATTATGAAATTATTTATGATTACCCTGCTCTAATTTTTAATGTATTGTATTTCGAAAAAGGAGAGATTTCTCTATGCTCATCAGTCGGACGACTTAGACAAAATGTCTTTTTGCACAGTAAGCTTAATTTTACTGACTTCAGCCATCTATGTAGTTATCTATGATGAAAAACTCGACTATTGTAATATAGTCTACTCTTATTATTTTTATTAATCCATAATGGATTTCTGAATCAATTACTGAGCTTGATATAATTTATTCCTTGCGGTATCGAAATCGCAATCATCATAGATTTAAGACACTGTTTCGTGTACACTCAATATTAAAATTGTATAAGGTACGTAACTACCGATCGCGTGCTTGTGGCAAAACCTATCTACCTAGTTGGCAATGTTCGGTGTTCGGCTCTGTCAGCCAGTCTGTTTCTGAGTTGCGAAATATTTGCTGCTCGCGACCTCCACGCTTACCATTGTTTCTTTATGTTGTTTAATCTATAAACATGTGCAGTGTATCGTGAAAGGAGTACCATGAAAAAACTCGTGTATCCAAATAAGAAAGTGAGGAAAACGGTGCGTGTTATAATGCCTTGTTATAGATAACGTGTAGTGGTGCACTTAGCGAGAACATTGCACGGGTAAGCTAATCAGATACATTATCTCATATTCTTTTTTGTTCTCACATACATTGTACCTTTGTACTTGTGCCTTATGTTTCGCAATTTTATTTTGTAAGAATACTGTTATCTTGCACTTTATATTACCTCTACACGAAATGATTTTCGCAAAATATTGCAAAATTAATGTAACAAAAAAATAATAAATACGCAAGAAGGTTGTAATGTGTACTATTGAAAAAAGTCGAAACAGGAAAACAGTTTCAACAAAATCGGCAATTGCATACTTTGACCATATTTTGCTTTAAATGTAGAGGTGCAAATCATACTGCCGTCTGTGACATACCGCCATCCATTCGGCTTGCGTCATTTGTTCGTTTTAGTCGAATCGCTTTTTTGCCTTATTTCGATTACATCAACTAATTTCGCGTTACATCGATACCAGAAGCTCTGAAGATGGAAAAACTTCCATTAAAAGTAATGCTCATTTTGCGCAACGTTTTAATAACCTATTATTAACGGGTTAAGATGTCTTTCATCTAATCAGATGGTAATCTCGGGCTACTGATAGATGTTGGAAAACTGACAGTTAAGATATTGCAATTCACCTTTTGATCCACAAATAGATCATCATATCATCGGTTACTAAAGAGGACAGAAGTCGTGATGCAATACATTGTATATTCTATTATTCCGACATTTTAAAAGTATCACGTATTTTATCTGTAGGAAATCAGCTTTAGTATCTATATAACATTGTTTAATTCTGGGGTATCCCAATCATGTCATTATGACTCAAAACGACTTGCAACCAAGTTGCGGCTGATTACATATCTTAAACACTTAATCACTGTCATTACGAATGCAACAATGGAAAAGTCTATAATATTCTTTCCTCTATATGGTATCCAAGTTAAGATTTCTAACCGCTAAATTGTAGACTGTTACGGTTTATATCGATTTTGAATTTACATCGATTCTGTTTTGAATGGGTGTGTAATCGATTGCTCATTTCTGGTGTGGTATACTCTCATTAAAGGCCGTATCCAATGAATAGATGAAAGCTTTGCCACTTATATTTGGTTGCGTGTCTGGGCGTATACTGCATTATTCGCTTTACAGCGGTAATTAGTTACTTTCTCCATTTAGATTTCCGAACTGCTAATAGTTTCGACTGACAGTGAAAGAAGTTCATGTTATATGTAATGACGTGTTGACCTTCGCTTGGGTCAAAAATGTAATTAATAAACGTTTACACAAGTGGGAATATTTGTTTTAAATTTACTACTTATTGTCAAGTTTATAGCAAAAGTAGCATTTGGTTATTTATGCACATCTTATCTTCTTATGTCCTGCGTTTTGTTTTATACATGATTATTAACCTACGAGAAAGAAAGAACTTTACGAAACAGCCAATTCCATCCAACTCATATTCTGATATGATAACTCAGCATTGCCGCAGTAGCATAATAAATAGGGAATTTAGAAACTTTTGTGGCCATCAGTGGGAGTTAAAATATATCGGTTTAGCCGGATTTTTGGCGAGACCTAACAAAAGTTATCAAGCCAAAAACTGTATTCTGTCGAGACAAAGCGCATTAAAGCCTCGTGCCAGCATGGCTTCACTAAATCTGAAAGATTGACGTCAAATATACAGGCAACCTAGTGACATAACCTTTTTGTTCTTTAAAATGAATATACATAACATGTATTGTTTTGTAGCCAATAGAATTTTCTAACAATCTATCTATAATATAATTTACATAACGCGGAATTTCTAACGAGTCACTTGTTAGGCTTGCCTGTACCTTTGAAACCCTATAATTGTTATGTACTCAAGGGCGGTCCGCTATTTGTAAGAGAGAACAATTCAACGTAAATTACTTATTACCCAACTATTAATAGTTTTAATTATTAACCATTACATCCTCAAAAAATATATAATTGACTGTGATAACTCAAAGGCATTTAAGATGTCCGTGTCCTATGCTCACCATAAATTCGCCAAATCGCTTAGCAACGATCAAATGACAATGTGCGCATATGCGTACTAAATAACGCAACTGCTTTCTAAACGCAGCCCGCATTTCCGTGTCGTCATGGTCTCTGCCCGCTGTTGTCACCATGGACTAACCTAGTACTATGCGATGCGCATAATTGAGTAACATGTGAACTGACCGAGTGAATTACTGTTCGTTTCATTATATTTTTTTTGTAACGCATCTGCCTGCATAACTGTATAACGATGTTTAACTTTGCACTAGTCTGCTATTTAATTATGAACCTTATTTAAATTTTACTTAAGTGGTTTTCGCCTTCGTCCAAAGCAATTACTGTTTATTGATTAAATAGATAAGCAGATGTGTGTTGCAGTTGATTAGTTTTCACTAATAACGCTATTAAGTTCAGAGTACATGAAATGTAGGTGGCACACCTATTATTAACAGCCTATTTTACATTATAATAGTTAATTATAGAGACTACTAGAATATCCAACGTTAACAGACCTTGAGGTATATAACATGCATTAACAGATTAAGTCGCCCATAAGCTAATCACAAAACCATGTTCAGTAAAATTACTATATCTTTTAAATTCGCAACGCTTGAACGTTATCAATTATAAACTAAATGAACTAAACCTATGAAGTGCTAAAAAGTGCTTCAAAGGGTAAACTTTAATATCGTTTAAGTCATTTGACCAGAATAAAAAAAATATTCGCCAAATGCAAACATAGAAGTAATTGAATATAATAAAGTAACAAATAAATACGAATAACATTTCACACGCTTTCCCTTTCACCCTTTGACCATTTCAGTAAATGTAATAAAGATCGGAAGCTGTGTCTGATTTTGGTTTTCAAGGGGCGTGTTTAGTGCCCGTGTGCGCGCCTGGCAAGAGGTGAAGGGAGGGGCACTGTCTGCGTAGATTGATTTTTGCTCGGGTGACTGCTAATACACCCTACCAAGTCTAACACATATAGGTACTACCTGACTCACGTATCAGTGACTAATTCAATCAGCACCACCTACGTCCAACATTAATTGAGCATAGATACCTACAGACGAAAGTCATTTTAGTTTCATTATTCAGTTACTTTTGGCCTCGAGACATAAAAGCCACATTTATTGTTGTTATATGATTCCTCCCACACATGTTTTCGTTCAAAGATTTTCAAAGGCCAATCGGTATTTAGGTGTATAATGAAATAATCGTCTTACGTGCCACTCAAAGGAATTTTATATTAAAGGGCATTGTCTGAAAGAATGACAATTGTAATATTGAATAAGAAATGTTACCTATGTGATAGTTATTTCTTGATGAAGTCATTAAGTCATATCATGCCATTATAAAGGTTACGCCGAGTAATAACAGAAATAGATGGTTTTAATAACTTCTTGATTGGCAAAACAATTACATGCTACCTACAGTTTTTTGTGACGTGCTATGAAAGAAGCAAGTAATAAAACCTCTACTAAATAAATAAAACCTCTAATAAACATAATACTTTGTAGTCGTTATTTAGTAAGTCCCCTATCAACATATCCCATAATCTTTAGGCTTGCAGATCTGTGTCTATCAATGTCTAAAGTTGGCCACCTTTGCTACGCATCGTTGCCCTCGTCGTTTCCAGGGAATGATAATTTCCATGAGTTCCATATTTGCTTTTATATTAGCCAAGATTATATGAGAGTTTTTGTTTTATATCGAGTTGATATTTTTTTATGATCTCGCAGACATGATATTTACAGAAGATCCATTCAGTGATTTTACCCTATTATCAAAACAAAACTTAATTTAAATTAAATATTGCCAATACATGTTAGTAGTGTATTTATTAACACCCACCAACCAGTACTAGATAAGTAATGACATTAGATAATTTATTAAGCGATAATTCCAAGATATTCAATAACACTTACTTATAATAAGCATTTGTCATAATGAATAGCTAAACCGGTATTAAACAATAGGTTGGATAATAAACTATTATGCAATGCACTTACTGGCTGGGGTTATCTTGATATCGACTCAGCGATGATATTTAATGGACGTTCGTATTGCTACCAAAACTATCTACGTGCGACCGCGACGTACCGACCAGATCGTTAATATAGATTTAATCCGAATCAACATTCCTGTCGTTTGAAATACATCGATCATCGTGATTTGCTGTTTATTATCCGTAATTTTATTATTGTGATTTACAGAATTATTAATGGCCCGTTTTAAACGATTTTGCGATCAAGTTTTGTTGCAAAGAATTGTTTGATGGCACGTTTCTTGCCTTGCTGTAACCACTTTGCAGCTTAGAGCTAAGGCAATTTTCTTGGCATGGTAAACCAGACCCTTATCCGGAGGTTTAATCTTAACAAATTAAATTATAAATGTAGTATCTGTGTCATACTTCCATATCTAGTCCTGTTCCGATTACTTTCAGTTATCTCCTGCAATTTCTATCATCGTTTACATCAAAACAGTTTCCTATCAAGATTGGAATCGATTTAATCTAAATGTATTAATTACTGTTTTCCCATCAATGTCCAAAGTAATGATGTTGTTGCGCCTGTTAAAGTAGAAAACTGACTAGAACTAGATCGTTCTATTTTTATTCAAGTTGATCTTGAGTCGAACAAATTAGCCGCCGTGAACTCGACTGGTGTAACCAATATGCATCGAGGTGTGTACCTAGACCTACCCACAGCGGTTTTCTAATGTGATATCGTCGATCGCGTCCGGTCGGGGTTTCATTTCGCCGAGCCGACTCCATTGCTACCTTGCGACTGTCAGTGTTGTGACCAGCTTTTATGTAGGACACTTCCTACGGTACCATTGTACCCTGATAACATTGCCAATATAGCACCAGTATACAAATAACCGGTTCTTGAATTACACCTCAATATATTGAATGTCACCGAACTATTGATAAATTTAGACGTAGAATAACTAAAACAATCTAAATCAATTCTGATTGATTTATAACTGACTAATTTGCGGTCTGCATTGTTGATAACTATTTTAACTACATCGAAAGTACCTACAGAACTTTCTAGAAAACAAGTTGACATTATTGATCGAGTTTGAAATTGGAGACAAAATGGAGAGAAACTTACCTTAGGTATTGTTTGCAGTTATTTTTTAAACAAACCTGCTTCTTAGCTACGTAAATTCGCGGCTGCCTCATTTTATGATATGCTTTATGTAACTTGGTCACACTACACCACTCAAACTTTAACTAACACTGTTATTAATATTAATAGCGGCGACCACGGGTAATATTATGTTATGACTTGCCATATATCCTGTCACACCGAACTATCTATTAAGTGCTTCAAATGTTCAAATAATACGTGTTATTTTAAACCTTTCTACTATTTGTAGAATCGTTGATTGCGGAGTTTCAGTTATGTCATATTGAAATGAAAAGTATTGATGAATACTTACCGAGCGATGAAATGTTTGTGTTAAACTTAGTTGAACAGATGTTTTTGATTATGTTAATATTTAGGTCAGAGGACTTTTATGATTTGTAACGAATTGAACTGCATGCTCGAAAATAGAGTCCATAATTTCCGTTGTTCGTGCCAAAGGTGATTCCATATTTTGTTATGGAATAGGCGACGTGACACGTCGTTAACCTATTTACCAAAGATAGGTGGTTCGTGAAGCCCCACCTTGCAGGTTCGAACGCGACCAACCCTTTGGTAACACGCGAAGCACAACCGGGAATTCTAGAACAAAAAGACTATCAGTTAAAGTTTTTATGCAGTATATTTTTTGTTGTTGTGCAACGATAAAGTTTCGTATAAACTTTTTTCATAATTGAAACAAGGTCTGAAAAGCGTAACATTTATGGAATCAATTCGGTACGCAGGTAGTGTTTGTTTTGTTTTGCTAGCGAACCGAAATAATGTTTTATGTATGTTCTTGTTTTTATATTCACGTAGGTACCTACCTATTACCATTATATTGCAGCAACTCAATGTATCTGTATCGTAAGCTATCTAAAAGAAAGTTAATTGTTCTCCAACTGCGCAATGCGGTTGGTTACCCGTTATTTATTTCGATTTTAATTCTATTTGTTTACGTGATTTTTTGTTTT
The DNA here is from genome assembly GCF_003590095.1 of Trichoplusia ni. Taxonomy (NCBI): domain Eukaryota; kingdom Metazoa; phylum Arthropoda; class Insecta; order Lepidoptera; family Noctuidae; genus Trichoplusia; species Trichoplusia ni. The sequence continues at coordinate 3,481,066 of NC_039486.1, read as the reverse complement.
TATAAAGTCAAAATAAAACGTTACTATGCGGCTTAGCGTGCGACTGTCAAGTATCTTTTATACTATTATTCATCGATTTAAAAAGGGTGCACTTGCACCAGACTTTCCATTAAACGGGTCGATGGAAAGTGTTTGCTGCAGAAAGTTACAGTAAACCAAGAAAAAGATTTAAAAAATAATAAAACAAGAGTGCCCATCGCTTGATTGACAGCCGCTGCAATAAACTTTTTATTGGACGCGACTCGCTCTACTTACTTACCCAACATAGTACGCTAATTTTAAGACAAATTCGTGACAATTATCCGTAACGATGGTAGCAATTTAAAAACATCGTGACTGTATTGTTTATGGAAGATTCTTAGTTGTCTTTCATCCGTCATTAAGAGATTGTTTTGGTTACTGTCTAGCTTAATACAAGGGGTAGAAGAAACAATGCTCACCGTCCTAGTCAGACAAAGATAAAATCTCTCCAGATTACTTTTAATTATTAGATAATACTGTCTTAAAACTGACAAACGAATCACGAATGAAATCAGTCGTGTGAAATAGCTAGCATAGAATAGCCGCCTTTCTTATGATGATATTTTCTTCTGTAAGCCTGTCTTATTTTTTTCATTGATGAACACATTCCCTGAGCCACCTGAGCTTTCGCTGTTACGTAACTCTCCCTATAACAAAGTAACGTAACTTAATTATGTGCACACGAGCGTACGTAAATGTTCACGACTCGATCGCTAATGCCAATTTAGTAGTCGATAATATCTGTTAGCTGTACACATTATGTGTGCATTGCCAAATCTCATTGTCTCGAAGTTGAGTAAATAATAATTAGGGATTTATGGCTTTCGATATACCACGATGAAATTGACTTGTCGGTTTCGACAGTCCGTCGGATCTGTTACCTGCTAATGTGGGCATTGGTGGCTAATGTGGGTTTAAGACCAAGTGAAAAATTACTTATATTTCTGTTTTATTTTAAATGTGTTCATTGACAAAATTTTATCGCGGATCCCCATTTTTACAGAATATCACGCAATCATCTTTATGGACGATAAATTACTACCCAATAAGGCATTGCTACACCGCAGACTCGGAAGTACTGTACTATAATAATAATGAGTGCAGTATCAATAAAATATTTTTTTATTGCCAATTTATGTACTGCAGAGTAAGACATAAGATTTCGAAATTGCCTTTAACCGCATAACCAGGTACGAATCGATTTCTTTTCAATATTCTTATCCAATTTCACTCGATCGCCGATTGAAGTTCGTTATTTGTATGGCTTTTGATCATATGCTCATACTTTGCCCCCGGCAGCAATTTGCTTGTTAATGTTGATTTATCGACTGGTATTTTTATCGACATTAAAGGAGAAAGTGATCGTACCGGAAAGAAATCCTTAGCCATAGTTCACGGCACTCATCAATCAGTCTCCATAGACAGACGGGATTTGCCATAAAAACTAGTTTATTTGTGATAGTCTTAGTATTATTATTTTGTTTATTTTAACTTGTCACTTCTTTACATTTTAAATTGCCTTTGAATAAGATTATTTCACGTTTCTGATTAGGTTTTAATTTGCCAAACACACCTTAAAATTGGAAAGTCATGGTTGATACGTAATGATTTTTTGATAAAAGGATAATAAGTTGTAGTTTTTGTTGTCTGGAGGCCATTGCTTATAGGAACAATTTCGAACTATCCTGAATTAATTGAGAATTAGGTGAACACTTCTCAAAAAAATTTGTTTTTCTATTATTCTTTTAAATATAAATTGGGTGTTCCAAAGTATCAAATAAATTGTAATTTGTATAGATCGTGACTTACTTTCGTAATATGTAAGCGTTAAACGTCTGTCACGTACAGATCTTGAACGGCGTCGGATTTTAATCGGCGAAAGTAGTTGCGTTGCGTGTTGCGCGTGCGCAGAAGTTTGATCGGCGTCCAGCGTCTGCGCACTGGTGATAAAACGGAGAGATGCCGAAGGTCAACTTCATTACTTTATAACACTCTATTATCGAATTGCAGATACTTAAAAAAACATTTTTCAAAAATATATTTTGCATTTGCACCGTTTGTAAATTGCTCGCTAAACATTTCATAATTCTCTCTGGATGTTAACTGGTGTTGTGTCAAGTAAGATCTCTGTTTCCATCTCTTTTGCAACTGTTACAGTGTTCATAAATTAATGGCGTCAGTCTGTAGTAACTGACGCAATGGATGTTAGTAATTTGCCTTTCCTAGTGTTTAACTACTGTTTCCTTTTGATACGGTTACTTATAGATTGATTTGCTTAGTGTAGTTGTGATTGGATTAGTATAGCCTGATTGCATTTAGTGTTACATCGCAATACACCTACATAACTTTTTACATTTCTTTTAAATAATAATAAAAAATATTAAATAAGTATTAAGTACTCAGGCCACTTACGATAAGATTTGAAAAGCAAGTTAAATCTACTGACATTAGGGTCTTTCCGTAAGTGTTTCGTTTTGCTATTTCAATGCTAAAAACTAATCACATTGCAAAAAGTATTGATTGAAAATAACGTAACAAATCTATTCCGAGGGTTTAAATGTCCTGTTTCAGCTGGTGCTGTAATTTGTTACGCGATCAAACAACTTCCATAAGATTTTGTTCTGCGGGTCGAAATCACAAACGCTTTCATTACCACATTTACACAATCGAATATTGTCAGTTTGTATTGCGAAATTAGATCGTTGTTAAATTGCTTTTCGTCATATGATTCAGTAAATAACCGTCAAATTTGACAGGTGTGTTATGCGCTATAAAGGCGTAATAACATGAATTTAGGTTCCATGTTACGTATACTCCCATTGGCAGTAATTATTTTATTATTGTACCTTCAACGTATAATAGGTTTTGTGTTAATTTTTTTGCCTCTGCCTGTCGGGCGTATGTCGAGCGTGACTACTGTACATTATTCAATTGATTAAATAGCATTTTTGACGACGGCGCACCTAATTTTGGCAAACGTTCGTTTTTACGTAAATTTATCTACACGTGCTCTTGTTATTCGCTTACTTTTAATGCCTGGCTCTCACATAGACTAACTTACATTCAATTTGTTAACCCATATTTACGTGTGCGATATTAACCTAAGTGACTTGCCTTCTAATATTTAGTATCTCTAATGGTTCGGCATTCTTGTTCACCAATTTGAGCTTAGTATTTTAGGTTCTTGTCGTTGATACCGATTATATAGATAACGATTCTGGCTTACGACCTCTTGGCAGGTAATATGTGTGTCTTAAAGGTTTTGTCGTTTAAGCTTTAAGGTCAATAACCACGCCCGTTGATCTCAGACGTCATCCAATTACTCTCGCTTCTTTTGACTTGGACTCAATCGGGTCACTGTGTCACTTTCTTTCGCCGCCACTGATTTTATCCATATGATATGTTGTATATCCATATGTTATGCAAAATATATCTTAATCAAATACGCCTGTTTGTATCTGTATTGTTCGAAAATAAAACAGGAATTGAAGCTGTATTTGACAAAATTAAATTCGCTGTGTAAAATGTTTAGTTTGCAGCGTGTTTCATTTGAAATGCCAGGCCACCAGGATGTACCTTTATTAGTATATAAAGTGCTCCTGCAATATTGCTAATATTACCCAGCATTATAATAACATCCTGGTTTTAATTTTATTGAATGAACATCGCTAAATGTATCATGCCTGCAGCTTTTTCATTAATTAACGAGCGAAGCAAACACGTTTCGTTTGTTTTAATCACGTTCTGATGACTTATAACACTTTCTTTGTAAGTGCATTGTCAAATTTCTCTTGGCAAGAACGCGTGCCAGTCTCTGGGTTGTCTTCACAATGGATAAATTAGTATGCTTACATTAGCCTATTGTTCACGCATATATCAGAAAGATACCTCCCTCGACGTTTATTAAAATGCTGTTGCACTACAAAGGGCAGGATTAATCAAAAGCACATTAATAACTCCAAGTAGATAAGTATGTAGTATATCATGTTCTATCAAATAATTTCTGTTGCTGTCCAGTTATCAGATCTTCTGTCGAATGGTCTGCAAAACCCAACGCAATTACACGACTGCAATCAACACTGAAGTTTAGTGTTGATTTGTTCGGTGCCAGACAATCAGATACGATATTATTGTGTCCACGTGCAACGTTAACGTGCTAACTTAGTAGATTGTGTCTTAACGATGACAGGTTAATAAACAAACATTCTATGACATTTGTACCTATATAGATTTCAACCAAGATAATGCTTATTACGTTATTTGATTTGTGTTTCTACCGTTGCACTTATTCCGGTGTTATGAAAACTGGTATTTGTAATACTTACTAACGATAGTGTGTGTCGTTCTGGATTGGTTTAGTGACTCAATACGCACACTTAAGATAGCCAAAAGCTTATCTGTTCAATGTCATGTTGTTATGTATTTTATGATTCATTGTTGAAGATACTCTGGAAAAATCATTTCTTTACTCTTTCATTTAAGTGACGCTACTGAAAAATGGGTAAGTCAGACGCGATGCGAAGTCTTTAAAAAACTAATAAAGTAAGATTAATCTTTACCCATATTTGTAGCCACAGCTAATGAATGTATTTAAATTGTTTGTACACCAATAAAGAAGTATTACAAGTGAGGTTATAGAGCCATTTATATTCGTATTATGCGTATGTCCTTTTGCATATACCTTGTGTACCTTTAACCTTGTTCTGATGTCGTGCAAACTTGACCTAGCTGAACTGCTATATCTAGCAAATGATTGGCGTTAGATAAATGCTAAATGTCGTTTTAAACGGTGTTATCCATAAAGTCATTAATCAAGTGAGAATCACCTCTGACAGCTGTATAAATAATTTATTACACGGCTATTTTATGTAAAGAAAATACATCCGTCTTTAGTTCCTTCGTTAGTATTTTTATGTCTTCTCTTCAAGTTTTCATTTTAATTTGGATGATATGATCAAACATTCAAATGATCAAAGATTTGAATGTCAAAATGTCTTTTTATAGCACTTGAATTGGGTACTTTTTGTAAACTGAAAGCATGACGACCCACTAGACACTAATTGTCTGTGATGGAAAATAAGTATATTATATATCAATAATAATAAATGCTTCTAAAATTTTCTCAAACAGATCGACCACTGATAAATAAGTTTTTCGAGAATTAAAATTACTTAGTCTAACGTACCTTAGTGCCTAACGAGGCATTAAGAAATGGCGGACGAATCGCATTAATTCTGGATGTATGAAATATCGCAAAAAGTGACGACGCGACGGCGTGCTTCCATAAGATTTATGGTATTTTTTCTCTATCCTCATGCTTAATGATTGTGTTATTCTAGCAAAATCGCATATATCATGTCTCTCAAAAATGTAATAGGTGGAAATAATGTTGCATATGTGTCGTATTCACGTACCATTATTTCTCTAATGATCTTAATTACTAAGATTTATTTCTGGCCTGATCTAAAACATTCCAGGACGATAAAATGCGAAATGTAACCGTGGAAATAATAGTCAATTAGTAATCCCTAATGAACAGAGGGTGAAACTAATGAAACACGCCGGACATGGTTTTTAAAATTGACCTAGAAATAAAACACTTTGCCTATCAACAATATAGGTCAAAATGGGTGTGCGTGTCAAACAAGGAACTTATAAAACGGTGATATGAATTAATCTAATTATAAAAGCGCACGAATAATAAGATTAATAACGGTACCGCTGTATTACAGGTAAATTTAAGTCAAACATAAAGCTAGAATTGATATTTAATAGGTCCAAGATAAACTCATGAATACAGCTCTTTATCTTTGACAATACGCTTGAGAACATATTATAATCTGTGCCCCTATAATTAATCTCCATTATATTGGTGTTTTATTTAAAGTTCCGCTATACCCACGAAATAACCTTACCTGTCGCAATATCCACATGCTCATTATAATTATTCTTCAAGTCGAATAGTTGAGAATGTCGTTGCAATTGCAAAGCATTATGTGTGTCAATGCTAATAACTGGCGAACACCCACTCCACACTTAAGGTCGAAGTTTAGGTGTATGTTGAAAGTACTACTTCTGATGAACTTATATCTTTTTAAGTGTAATGTTCCGCCCTTGCAACTGCAAGTGGGGCACGCTGGGAGGATGGTACTGGCCAGCCACACCCACTCTGTACTGCTGACGTCATACTGCGTTCAGTGCGCTTGCCTAGAACAGCGGTCATGTCAGTATCGATGTATTCCTTGATGAAATCTAGGACAGTCATTATAAAGCGCTCCGTACGTAGTTATAATGACATTAAAGTATTTTAATTATGTTCAATACTTAAATTTTAGTTTTTGGATTTTAGTGTGTGATTAATAACCATGCCCAATATCTGTAACGCTTATGACTCCGTATAGGTACTAAAAAAGACTCCACCGTAGTGCTGAGTAAATTTTATGAATTAGTTGCTCATCGCGTAGGTATTTATTTTATTTTTTAAGGAGTTCACAACTTTGATTTAACGTCTTGTGCTTGAGATACTTTTACTGAGAAAGTCTTGCGTTATAAAGTCCACGGACGAGTAAGTATCGTCTGCAGTTTGAAGACTTTCTCATAAAGAGTATGTCGTATACCCAAATAAATAACAGTTCATCACTTCAACATATTTTTATGGTAGTAAAAACAAATAACAATTGATTGCCTTCCCATCAACAATGCAATCAACCACGCAATTTACATACAACTTAAATACTTCTCTCACAGCGCTGTGCCGTTGTCGCGACCGCGTTTTCGGGGAAACATTTTCTACTAAAATAAGACATATTTCGCTATAGCTTTCACATTATTGTTATATCATTGTCCCCCATGAATTCCCATAAAAACAGGGAAAGTATGCAATCTACGTGCCGCTGGAGGCGGTCGGCGATCGTCACGCCCATCCTACGCCGACTGTGGTCCGAAAGAAAGTGAAATTATGTTTTAGCGGACATCTCTGCCTTGCGTAATGCTGCGGGGGTAGATACTTTGAATAAGTGTTTTTCTTATGAAAATGCTTCCGCGCTTATGGCAACATTCGATAACAGTGTAAGCTGCTTAACATCCGCCACAGGACGTAATAGCCAACAGATGAAAAGTGTCGTTACTCAATACAGTAATGGACCTTTAATGTGTAATTTCGAGTGCAAGCTGATTGCTGTAAATATAGACTTTACATTTTAAGTACCCAAATGTTAAATCTTATTACGTCATTTGAGACGTAAAACGTAAATGCTTAAATGTTTATGTCCATTAAAATTGATCGGCTCAGCAGATAAAATTTACCATAAATTTGAAACTAAACGCGCTGGTACATTCTTAAAAAAACTGTTGTCGATATTTACCCTGGTAATGTTACGTCTGTGGTAACTAAATAACATTTTATCCGTGAGGTGTTTGAAGGGCAGATCGTTCGGCCACGGTCCATCGGTATCGCCCTCTCGTACAAGGCTGAAACGATTCGCACGCACGTGCACCATTAGAAAAAGTCAACAAAAAGCCGCCTCGATAACTAGTTGTTATTACAAGGAAGTAATTACCATGCCTCTGGCAGGTTGCTTGACCCCACATTTAACTTAGTAGATATTGAGAATGAGCTACAAGGTGATACTGATACTTAATGTCAATTTGGTGTTGAGATTCCTAAGAATTTGTTTTATGTGGCGTGTAAGCTTAACATTTTTAAACCTGGATTTTGAGATCGTCATACATTATATGCACTGCAATAGAAAATTCATATTGCTGTAGTTGTAACGCAGTGCATAGTTTTCTCATGATAATTTCAAAGCTAGTAAGAGTAGTTGCATTATAGTCATTATATAAGGACATTATTGACTCAATCGTGTTGCCAGCTAATAGTATAGTCGCACGTTCTAGAAGTACTATTGACGAAGTTTCATAAGCGATGTTTAATTAAAGTCTATAATGTCTATTCCATTAAAGTTTCGGATTTCAATCCAATCTCAATAAAACCTATTTTCAACATTACCAGAATTAAAGGTCCATTAAACTGTTAATTTGATGAAATGATCACGTCCTTTTCAATAATAGTGGATTTAATAGCGAAATTATTAGCGTATACTAAAATAAGTTAACCCGACTGGGTCTTAGACGAGAATTTACAGTTACAGAGTCGTAACTTACGATGTTATTTCAACCGTAAATAGATCTGTCATTTAAATAAACCTGACCTGACCCTGATGGTAAGTTCACGATAACCATAAAGAAGATTTTAATAGAATATTAACTTTATACTTTCGATAACATATAAATGCTATCTCTGAACATTCTACGAAGCCTCACGAAAATATCGTAATATCTGTAGGCGGTGACGTTGGTGGCTGGTACCGATGCGCCATAATTCACAATGCCATCTGATAACCTTACCACGATGACTGTTTTCGTCAAATATTGATTGTCTCGTGTATTCTCAGTGTTACCAACCACACGGAACAATAAACACAACTAACAGCCGATGAGCATTGACAGACAAGCAGCGTGGGATTGAGGAAGACAGACAATCAATCGTGGACTGCTAATGTGCTAATTACCATTCCATATTGTATTCCGAAAACTATTGTAAATCGCCATTATTCAGCTGACGACTTCTGTGTAATTTTTCTCCACGCATAGGCTCATTGTTATAATTTCTTAAGTTTCTTTTTATACGTTTGGCTACCAATGTTGATGGATTGTGATAACCATCATATTTCAAGCAACAAAGCTTTTTGTTTGACTCTCTGCTGGTCTGCTTAATCTCAATACATATTTATGTTAACATCTAGATAAAGCGACTAATGAGAAAAGTACCTCTGTAAGAGCTACGGAGCAAAGTGCTACGATGTCTATGTCCTAATTACATAGGTATTATAAGTCACGCGACATCGCAAGGAAAAACAAAACACGGAAATTATTTTTCACTAGCTGTTGCCCGCGACTTCGTCCCCGTGGGTAGAAGATATAAGTTACGATTTATACCCGCCCTGTTTTTTTACATTTTCCATTGTATCTTCGCTCCTATAAGTCGCAGCGTCATGGATTATAGCCTAAAGCCTTCCTCGATAATGATCTATTCCACACAAAAATATTTTTTCAATTTGGACCAGTAGTTCCTGAGATTAGCGCGTTCAAACAAACAAACAAACAAACTCTTCAGCTTTATATATTAGTATAGAGTATAGATTAGTATAGATAAGAACTCGGTGCTAAAAATAGAACCCGCTTTACTGTGAGTAAATATTATGTTTTTCACTTCTACCATCAAGATTTTAACGAATTCTAAATTGATCATCAAAATAGATGTCTAACTACATAATCAAGCTATTCAACACCCAACATTCTCATGCAACAATGCTCGTTTAAGAAAACATGATTGCTTCCTGCATCTCCCTTTCCTAGAGCCTAGTTATGTCCGGCAGTCTAATGGATATGTGGTAACAATAATAATGAGACGAGCACCGAATTTTAATGTTCTACACGCAACTTTATAGTAGATTTTCACGCATTATTTATGTTACATGTTGGCTAATAGTACTTGTCGGTGTTGCCTTCTTGCTTCTGCTTGCGCATAACAAGTGCAATTATCCGAAACTGGAGCATAACTGCCTTTGAAATGCCGCTGATGGATTGGATACCGTTGACTTAGTGATTTTAGTGGCGACAGGAAAGTGTTCTACGCATGATTATTAGAATGTAGAATGTCCAAGAGTTATTCAAATAACCATCTAAAGCTTTTTATTTTCTGCAGTTATTTTAAGTTGTTCCTTGACTAGAAAATTGTTGATTTTAAAGCGAACTCTAAAGGATTCATTTACGACACTACTCACCTACGTGGTTGAGAAAATACCTTAATGCAAAAAAGACGTTTTCAAAATGTTTTCAAACTCGTTTGTTTTAATTGTCAGTGAATATAAAGCTTCTAGAAGCTTAATAAAGATTCTATATCTATCTATTTTTACAGTAAATATTCTTGTAGTCTACATAATTACGGCTCCCCAATATTTGTACCGGATAATTCGTTTCAGTCCAAACAATAAGCGTTTTAAAACAATTTTTTGCTTTGTGTGTTATTTAACGATGTCACGCCGTTTTAAAAAATCATCAAGTTGCCCCATCCAATGTCCAGATTGAGGTTACAAATAGTGTGGTGTTTTTGGTCTGTAAATGCAACATCATAAACTTTTTTGAAACACTGATTGTTTCTTTTGCAAGTTTCGTGTCGATTGTGCTCTACATTTGTGTCAATATTGATTCAACAGTAAGTGACGCATGACAGACTTGCTTTATTTACAATTATATTTGCGGATAGCTTAAACCAATCATTTAAGTACTGTATCCAAAGTCGCTTCAAAATCTGTGCACCGAGTTGAAGCGACTCTTGAACATACATTACGTAAAATGAGAAGTGTAACAATGATTCTATCTAATCCAACAAAGACGAGCTACATAAGTTCGGTGGCGGTGTTCATACACTTACAATTACACAATCTAATTGCTTATGATGTAACTTTTTATTTAACGCCACAATTGTATGTTCTCAATATCATGAAATAAAATGGAAGTAAAGAGAATAAATTGACGCCCCGCCTCTATCATCGATTCCGTTCATCATATCTTTTGGTAAAGTGGTTACGTTCGTAAGTAGCATAACTTTATAAATACGAGTTATGTCGACACTACTCAATCATCAAAGATGATGAAATGTATATGGATCTCGATTCTACCTAGTCATTCAAAGTTCTATACAATGTTACGCGTCATGTAATTAGTTTTACAATAGCGTGGCCCCTTTTTCATCAATCGGAGTTATGTTATTATTTCAAATTGTAGGTAGGTGATAGGTAGTGTAGAGCTCAGCTGCTATCAGATTTAAGTAATTAATAAGTATTAAATGTTACAACAATTCATGAATAAGGATAGTCATCGTGCAAGGACTATTAAATCGAACAGTGAGACCTCTTGCTGATTTTATTAACCTGCTTTCCTATAAATATTCAGTTTGTCACTCATTAATAAACAATGTCGTGCATCAAAGAAACAATTCCAAGGATCTTAACATTTAAAACCATCGGTGTAAGACGTAAGTACACATGTTAGCTGTAATAAAATGTCTGTATAATTTGAGAATTCATATGAACTCCATTGTTAATATAAGTGTTGTTGGAGCAAAAACTTTGCCTGTAGCGAGCATTGAGTCATTGTGACCTTTAATATATTTTTACTTCCTAGACCAATCTAATATGAATATAAACCTTTAAATTGCCTGCAATAGTCGTTGTCCACGTGACGTCATAGATAAGTATGTTTTATAATGTTGTTTATTATAAAGTATTGTGTTCTGAGCTGTGCAGTCTTCGTGACGATAGGATGTTTGCAGTTTTGCATTACAAATAAAGAGCGTGCGCAGTGCACATCGTTAGCCGGCGGGTCACTGGCTGCCTGTCAATTGTGTTCAACATTGTCAATTCCACTCATTGCCTCCGTCGCTGAAGTAATAGTGCTGTGCGCACTTCAAGCGTCGTAACAAATGTCTGTCTCGTGATACGCTGCGTTTTTATTGGATTTCAATTGAGTCGAGGCCGCTCTAGTGTCTATTTGTTAGGTTTTAAATGATTCTACAAAATGACTCTGTGAACGTGCTCACCGTCATGTAACACATATCTTTGCTTGATATGCTCATTAAATGCTATTTGCTAATCAGGTTGCATATATTATACGAGTGCTTTTGTATGTTTATGTAAAAATGCTTTGCTTAAACCGTTTGAGATATGCTCGGCATAAATCACACACTTCGTTATTAGCGAGTCTACATATATGAATGATCTATATTCCAGCTTCGTTGAAATCGTGTTCAAAATCAAAGATCTGTCTACAATAATTTTATTCGTACTTGCTGAACACTTCTAAAGAAAGAAGACAAAAATAGCCACAAAATTCAAAATAGAAACTAAAGGTCATCATAAAAACAATAGGCAAGTATTGAAGGACTAAAAGGATCGCTCAATTAATTCGCAGCTTTCAAAATAACACCAGACGCAAATGTCGATTAAAAAATACATCGCAACCGGTCTGACGGCATTCAATGACATTTACATTAATGTTAACAAACTGGACGAGTCACCTCTGCCTCGGGATGTAAAAAGAAAGTAGTTAATCTTGCACTTCTACAAGCTAATGTAGAACTTATACCTACGCTCATTTCTTGTTAGAACTAGTAACGTCAGCTTTCGATAAAACTCCGATCTAATTTTAAAAGGATATGGGTTTTGATTTCACAAGTATAATGGCTGCAATTGATCTTCAGTCTTTTTTAACTGAGATAGGTTTGGTCAGCTTCTAGTCTAACCGGGACTGAGCTGAGTACCGTAGCAATCAATATCTTTCTTTTATATCTCGAAAAATTTAGAAATATCTAACTACATGAAAGTCCAAAATTAGACAAAAAACTGGCTCATGAAATCGATTAAATTCAAAGCAATAAACAAAAATAATAGCGCTGCCAAAAATGTTCTAAATCTTTTATACTTACGGAAGATAAAAACATAAGTCACTTTACGAATCGGGTTTTTAATTATACGTGCTAAAAAGAAAATAATAATAAGAAATGTCGCAAAAATGGTAAAAGCAAGACATAAAAAATACCATAAAAGACTGATTGCTTCCTTGCAGAGTTAGTTTAATTAGTCATCAGGTAAAACTAATCAGGAAGATTTCAAGATACATCTACATTTCGTCGACAGACCTTGTAAGAAACTACTGCCAGCTGTTTTAGGAATAGACGAGAAGGATATCACGGGGTCAAGAACCGAACTAAGAAAATGGCTGCTTTTGACGACTTAAGATTCCTTTCTTGCCATAAAATATGAGTCGTCTAGTCCTTGAAGTTCAAAGATCGTTGCCTCTTCACTCGCTATGATCCGCCTACGTTTATATTGGTTGCCGCCAAGCCTTAATTTAAACAAAATAATTTAATATGGACCATGTGGATGTGATGTCATTTGACCAGTCACATGATCCTCGCCGTTTTCGTTTAATTTTGCGTAACGATCTCTTGATAAAATCGTTATAAATCCGGTAGTATCCTCATTATTTATTCTGTGTGTTGTTTTGTATTGTTTGACAACAGGATTGTCAGTTATCGCATCCGCGATTAGGGGCAAGGTGAAGTAAGTCATATGCAACAAAACCTTATCTAACATCAATATTTGTTACCGGAATTTGACTCCGGAACTGAAGTGGAAGATTCTGTTTGCTTTTTCTAACTTTTATTTAACTGCTTTTACTGTTGCAAAGTTAGCGTGCTTAACAAAATTAAAACAAAATTGGTTTGGGTTTCGCTGTCGAACATTTACAGCCTTTTGGGTTCTGTTTAACATACCTACTAAAAGCCAACTAGTAAGTAAGTAAGACCAATTTTATCGTGGGTCCGGTACACAAAGGGCAAAAAAGCATGGGTGTTTTTAGTCAGTAAAAGTCTGACACTCCCTTCCGCTCAACTCAAAACGGGAAGAGTCATTTTATGATTTCCGGCAAAAAGGGTAATACAATTAAGGGAGAAATTTAGAATGCTGTTTAAAACGTTGATAGCAAGTACAAACACATGATATTTACAAGTCGCGGTGAGTTACTCTTTCAGTCACCTCATTAGTCAAGTAAATCCATAAACGGGTTGCATCAAAGTGAAATGTGGCGTTCAGATCAAATTCACAACATTGTTACATCTTGTAGATTATTCGCATATCTATCTTGCCACGCTCCAGCGAAAACGGATGTCGGAGGAGAAAACTTTGATGTTTTATGTGTTTTCGTATCGTATGTATCCGCGTCAACACACGACCCGACTGGGGACGTGGTACTCAATTTTACGATAAATTTATGTAAACATGAATTTTATAATTAAGGTAGAGTTAAGGTACCAATGTTACGCAATATATTTATGTAGCATGTATAAATTTATGCATAAATAAGTAATGTATAAATATCTCATTTAAGGATACGCGATTTTTTATGATTAAAAATGTAAATCCGATTTTTTTGACGTTAATATTAATTTTAAACCTAACACATACATATTTCATATCTTATACGTTTAGTGTTTTAAAAGCGCAAGAATTCTTAGATAATAAAAAGCTATTGTTTAAAGAGCTATTTATAACAAAATTACAATAACTTGTAAATAACATGACAATGGTTACGACGTGCTAATACCTATTTGCACTTGAGTTGACGTAAAATCTCAAAGATAAACAATATTATTATTGTAGTCAGCTGTTTACGTGCTGAATTTACATTAAGAATCCCATCAACGTCTTATCGGCATTAATCAGTAAATGGCATGGTCATTATCAGTCAATAGTGTGTTATCATGAGAACAATAACATTAAAGTGCTAATGAGCGACAATGATTGGCCCTTTATTTTCGACCAATTCATAACAGCTGAGTTGCTAATGAGAAATTTCATATAGTAGGAAATGTTTTGAGTAAGTTTTCATATACTTAACAAAGTGCAATAAACTACAATCGTGCACATACCTATTGTATACAGGAGGCACGTCTAGTCTCGCGAAACGTGACGTGAGTCGGCCTTGGCGGTCGGACTACGTTCGGCAAACGTCGCCAGCATTCGATATTTGCTTGTATCTCTTTTACACTCAATGACTGCGCCGCTCGATCCGTTTCGAATTTCCACACGCAACATTCGCGGAAACTGATACAGCTGTAGTCTACGTTATCAAGAATTTGCACCTTATTGCTAACGCAAGAAGGCATTTAATCCACAGACATTACAAGGCCGGTTATGGACTTGTGGCTCTTGTACGTCATAATCGTTCTTTCTCTTTTTTCCGAGCTCGCACTACTGCCTTCCAGCCAGTACGGTAAAAGCTTTGAAGAGATACGGACTGTCACGTAGTGACGTTAAGCCGAACCCGTTGCCGAAACCCGAGCAAATCGAATAATTGACGACGTGATCTGTTACGATTGCAGTAATAACTGTCCATTCCAATTATCTTACAGTGCCTATATAGTGATATAAATATTTATAGATAAGAACATTAAATTAAACTGGAATATTTTGGATCCTGTAAAACGGCTATTGTTTTCAAAACACATGATTTTGCCGACATGACATCCGAAGTGTAGCTACTGGGAGCGGTAACATTTATAATATTGTGAGTGCGTGTGTTGGATACGGCCCAGTGATCCGCCGGGCCCCTCCCGTGTGTCTCTAGTGTTGAGTTACGGCTTGCGGTCATAATTCTATTGGGGAGCAAGTGACTGATGGAGAATTGTGCACGTTGTACTAGGAAGGTGGATGTTAAGAGCGGGCGTCATGCTGGTCCGCGTGCTTGTGACTAGTGTTCGCAGACTCCGGCAAAACGGCGGGTACAGAGACAGCCCCGGTACTCGCACCACAGGTTCGCTTTCTTTATACAAACGTTTACTTAATGTATACTCGTTTATTGGCAAACGCTGATTTTCTAACTTTTGAATAATTACTTGTCGAATACGACAGTGTTCCTTAGTGCATATTTAATTTATGGACTAGTTTCAAGGTAAATTGTGAAGGGATTAATGGTTAAGTTGTTGGAGTGATAATGTATAAGTACGGGTGTAAACTGGAATTAGTAGTTTGAAACAGAATCGACAAGTAGTCCGATTATCTTGTTTATATAAATAAGTGAGCGTTAAGTAAACTAAACTAAGTATATTTAGACCAAATGTTATCGAAGAAGACGATAAGCAAGTCAGGGTAAATGTTAACGCCTTCAACGCTCATGTTTACAATAGTAACGAAACAAATGAAAGACTTCTACTATGTTTTTAAATACATATTTTACACAATAAAGTGAAACAAGGCGTATTTAGTCATTTGCAAAGTTGCTATGACTCACACTAGAAAGTAGTTTCCATAATTATTGTCTGCTATGCGTACACGCTTAAGTTGCCTTTTAACATAGTAACCACTGTCGTATTGAACATAAATGTGTGAAAACAATAGTTCGGACTCTCCAATGTAATTGATGGGCTACGTTGCTATCAACTGTGCAATTAACAGAAAGTTGTTTTGATACCAGTATCTAAACGTTGTGGACACTTGTCTATTGTTTCATCTTACGCCGACTGGTCAGAGAGTATTCTAAATCCCGTTTATCTAAACAATAATTTAGCGGTTGTGTCGTTGGGCAGGCAACTGAGTGTTTGACGGTACACTATCTTTGTCAATGACAACCTTATATTCTAAAATTCTGTAGGATCTAAAACCTATTTGGTTAGTGAAATGAAATGAAATCATTTATTCTTTAAGTAGTCATCACTTTTACATGTCTTCTTATTTTTTTGAGAACGCTGGAGTCGGCATTTCCTATCTGACTACCCTGAGAGGAAATGTCGAAACAAACTCAGGGGTCACAGTCTCTTTTGAAGTCCAGACAATTACAATGGGAATAAATATGCATAAACCAATGCACGGTCTTTCTTTGGACTGGCCTTTTGAAGAAAGTACCAGATCTATCTGAGCAAGGAAAAAAAAAACTCACTCAAATCGCCAGTTTGAGAAACTACAAATAACATATACCTGCATAAAGTTTATACTTACTTAAAAAGATGAAAAATTAAAAATTAAAAAATTAAATTAATAATTCGGTAAACATAATATGCAAAAGCACAAAACATGAAAATTATATTGCCGGTATAGTTAGCCTTATACCTGCAATATAAATAAAACTTTCTTCTTCCGGGTCGTGTTCCATGAGCCTGGTCTTTCTCCTTCGGTCAGCATTCTGTCATCTATTCATTTCTACTCCTCTCCTTTCTCCTTTCTTTGACCTTCGTCTCCTTCGTTATTCATTATTTATTGGTATAAAACATTCATCATAACTTTTACAAAAATATCACATTTGTACTGCTTTCACTTGGATTATTTACGACTGATTGATATTTGAATATTAATAATTTAATTTACGATAGGAAACAGTACATGTTAGTCTAGGTTTAACATTTTAGCCTTGACATACCAAAATAAGTACATGTTTAAAGGCTATCTAACCAGTTGTGTACCGATTATAATTTTAAGAGTTACCAATTACTAGATGATCACGATTTATCATAAGATCATCAGATAAATAGCATGCTAGCTATATGGTTATTATTTATTACGCAATATTGATGGCCAAGTAAATGTTAATAAAAATCTTATTAATGTTAATGCATCTCTAAGTACTTCGAGACATCTATGTATTTTTTTAATCTGTTTTGTTTCCTTAGAAACTAATTCGGTATAATAATAACTATCCAATCAATTTACTTACAAACATATAACAATCTGTATGGTGTTTGATATAACCAAATGCTGAGTCTTCTCATAAGGAGAAATTATAATTTTGCTTATTATCATGTCAGCGTGCTGTTTAGTGAAGTAGATCTGTGTCACTAATGGCCGAATACTGATACGGTCGGCTATAAGCAGAGATATATTTTAAAAGTATTGAAGTTAAATTGAATTTCAGTATTTACTTAGATCGCAAACAAAATTAACTAATCCATCTGAACGTCATGACAATTTCATCACAGTTTGAAAATAGTTAAAGAATGGCCCAAGTTCAGCAATAGTCATTTACGCAGTGTTCAAAATTTTGCAACTTCTCAGTTCTGTTGCATAAAGATAGATACAACTACAGCTTCTCCCATTGTGTATGTAAATTTTGACTATAGAGGGCAAGCCGAACATAAAAGAAGTTATTTCATACGCTCGAACTGCCTTCTACGTCTATTACCTTACTTGTCTAAAATAACGAACTGTATTTCGTATTACATAACACTTTTATTATTATAAGAATGTAGGTTAGGCCAGTAGCGTTTTTCAAAATAGAATTAACGACTGCGAAATTTGAACATTAGTGGTTTGATAGATTAAACCAAGTTAAGTGTCGTGCGTTAAGTTTCAAGGTAGGCAACAGAGAATTAAGGTAAATTATAGTACATTTATCTTTTGTTTTTTTGGTGCCTCTTTGCTACTGAAGGTCGAAAGCCAGTTCTCGGATTACTAAGCAGATCAGATTTACAACCACAGGTGTTACAATGAGAACATTGAATGTTCAGACTTTGATCGATTCACTTGTAAACAAGTCATACCAATATCGACTGCAATTGGTTTCAATTTAAAAATACTATACATTATTATAGCAAACACAACTTCGATAGTAAGCGCTACTTGACGTAATAAATCACAAGAAAAACTTTTATTCATACAGCTGATATTTTATAAAAACATTTTTACAAAAAATATTTCATTTGGAGCGTAAAAAACCTCGTACTGAAATTCGTGATTCGTGTTCAGACGTCTGGCTATTTTGCCTCGAAATAATTATTATATGGAACATGGCATTCTTAAAAATATTAGAAAATAGTGTTAACCACCTGTTGTAAAATACCCGACGAGTTTCTGACCTTTATGAACTTCAAGGGCTGAAATAAAATTCACGTCGTAGTTTTCAACTACTACCGAACGCAGTAGGAAAAGGGTGTTAGGAAATATAATTTTCCGTGCTTTGTCTTTTCTAACATAGTACATAGAATAATAGATACATACATAGTACATAGAAATATAGAACTCGCAGGATCCCAAGGCTTCTAAAGTACAGTTCAATGTACCATAATAAATGTATGCCATATTTATCCTTATTTATTAATTTATATATTTGTTATCATGTATTTGTAATAGAAAATATAATCAAAGAAAATTATTTTGATAACGTCTTTATCCAAAGTAAATAGCGGGTCTTTCATAGTAGGTACCTGTATTATTTTTAAAAATATGCATATGAATAAGTTGTAAGGATGAAAAACTAGTACAACTGATAAAATTATCTTCCATTATTTCTCCATCTTTCTCAACAACAATATTTTCTTAGACGTCGGACCAAGTACTGCGGAGCTTATCATTTCGAACAAGCGATGTGTTATTGTTGACTTCACCAATTCCATCCGTATCTTTGAGAGTGGTCGACTAACAGATTAGATACGACATGATGTTTAAAACGTAAACATAAAAATCTAGTGTTTAACTCACGTGTTTTGCCGTTCGATTATAATTTATTTTGTTTGAATTCCTTTAATAAATCAAACCTATTACGCAATAATTAAATCCCCTTAATATAAGTTTAGAACAGTTTTGTTTGCTTCATTTTAAATGGGAAAGTAAACTTTAAAAGTAAATAATCAGCAAAGATAATAAAACAAACGTAAATCGTTAGCCAAAGCAACGTCATCGACTTCTTTTATCTTTCCTTTTGTGAAGCAGGTGGGCGCCATGACAAAATAAATAATTTCCGGTTAACGAGTTTAAAATACATCTGCACCGGCCTAAAACGCAGCAGCAGGTTGCATGGTATAAAAACTCGGGATCGAGAGGAGCGAATGTATCAAACTGTAATTTTGTTTCTCGGGTTGGATTCGAAGTCGCCTAATTCATCAGTTATTTCATATTGGTTGTCTGAATTGGTTAAACTGTTGTTGGACATGCCATTGTAGCACGACACAAGAGGCGTCCTTGATTGCCAGATAGTTTTTTTGTACACGATTAACCTGCGTTTAGTGATATGAGTGGTTATTTTCGGCGTGACGTTAAAAATTGAGAGCGTAACACGAATAACAAGTTTCTCTCGATATTTTTTCCACCAAAATCCAATTTGGCCTATCAGAGCTTCAGTTAAACAATTTTTATGATCTACTAAAAATAATCTGATATAGATAGTTTTTAATGGCCAAGAAAGTATCACGGAAGGGTTAACTAACCTATGGAGTGCTAACTAAGAGAAAGTGTTACTAAATCGATTAGAAGCATTTTATAAATTATTATTATGCACTTAAC
Organism: Trichoplusia ni; assembly: GCF_003590095.1. Lineage (NCBI taxonomy): Eukaryota > Metazoa > Arthropoda > Insecta > Lepidoptera > Noctuidae > Trichoplusia > Trichoplusia ni. Next base: position 3,461,156 of record NC_039486.1, on the reverse strand, counting down.
GACTTGTAACACGTTTATGCAATACCAGTGGTTCTAACTGGCACGTGGAAGCAAGGCTCTGTCGTTTGAATCGCGATAAGCCATCGCTACACGTGATGGATTATTCACCGTTTCCATATGTAATATGTCATGTGATTTGATATTAACTTAGTTCGTTAAAGGTTGATGTCCTTATAAAACTATTTAAACATCCTGCTTATAAAACGTGTTTGCAGAAACTCAGTTGCATAAAAAGCCCGTCCCTTATAAAGTGAGCAACGCATCGGTAGCCACCCTACTGATAAATACAGGTGCGGTTATAGCCGTCGATGGCCAGGTTTTAACGGTTCGCCGTATATCCAGTTCTGCCATATCAATTTTATGTACCGATGCCATCGTGAAAATTCAAACTTAATTCGTATCCATTGCTTTGACTAACGCACCAATATCGAGCGACTATAGCTATTTCGTTGAGCGTTACGCCAACGCACGTGCTAATACAAAATGTGAGTACTTAAAAACAAATTACAGAACAATAGATGTTTCCATATACAACATGTATCCATATAAGTGCTGATGATTAGCAGTAATACTGAAAACGATCCAATTGTAGATTCGCTAGTTTTGTTAAGTCTGAACTGTTTGCGAAGGCGGCTATCGTGAGAGGCGACCTTGTGCCGTCTGACATTGGGCACTTCGATTTCAAATCGAGTTTTGTTGCCCACAGACACTTCTGCGCCCGCGCAACAACCAAAATCATTTCATAGCGTGAGCAACGCTATCTTATGAGCAATCTTGTTTTGGTGGAGGTTACTCTTTGACTTCAAATGTGGCATTAGCAAAAAGTTTATTCGAAGAACTCATCTTCACATTTACGAACGCAAAGGTTTTTGTAACCAAAGTAGTTTGTATTACTTGAACAGCATTGCACAAGCAACGGGTAACGGATTGCACCTTATTTACTGTGCGGTGGTGAGTTCCGTTTTAAATTTGCTCAGTGCGCGTAACGCGGTTGTTGTTGTTCCAACGGCTTTCTATCTGTTATCTTGAGATCACCACCAACTTAATCTCAGCAGTAGCCGATTGCGGTATGATTAGAGACTTATTGCTTAAAGGCTTCACAAATACGACTACAACGTGGGTCATTCTCATTCATCACTCTCACCTGGTTCTTGCAGTCCATTTTCTACAGCAACCAATATTAATAGGCCATCACTTTTGAATGCGGTCGAATTTAATACTATTTTTTGTGCTTAAACGGATATAGGCATAGTTGCTATTGATTTGCAAATCTGATTACTGATTATTGAGTTCATCACGATAAAGGACTAGTAAAATAGCGCATTAAATAAACCATTTAATTTTCGATGGTAGGCGTAAATGATCTTTTAAGTAAAAATACAACTTAGTAACATTTTGCCATAAATACCCATACGGTTAAGGTTTGCGATATTTTATAATTTATAGATGCAACCCATGTCACATGTCTGTGACAAGTCGTTCGTGTATTCGAACCTTATTTTGTCCCTTTCTAGGTCACGAGGACTGCTGTCGACGTTATCTTTGTTAGATTTATCTGATGGGTGTTATAGAGGTGTGCGACATCTTATATTAGAAAGTAGAAGCTCACCAAACCACTCGATATATAATGTGTCTATCGATAAAGTCACGTTATCTACCGTCTATTTTCATGTTCCAGGCTAATGCCACCAACCGCATGCGAAGAGCTGCGGTCGGTGGCCGATGATGAGCCTTAGGTACGCCTCTACTCTTGAATGACCGACAAACTCATGATTTATAATTTTACATAACCTGTTAGACCTGAATACGTTCATATTTCATGTGTTCATTTGTACAAAATGAATAAAAAGTCGGAATAGATAACTTCTTTTAAATAATTGTTTCATCTACCTGTAGAAAACAAGGTCCCATAGGATGTATTGTTATGTCACTAAATACGGCAACAGTCACGCGAGTTGACGCTCTGACAAAATTAGAAAGTGTCAAATGGTTCGTAGACGAACGTTGTGCTGAATTGCCAACAATCCTTCTGTACATTGTCCGCTACTAATTATGTCTTGTTATTCCAAATGGAGTTTGCCCCCAGCACACCTCCAATTAATTTATGCAGCTTCTGTCATTTATGTAATACGTTGAGAAAGGAACATCATCCTTATACAGACAACTCGTATTGAACACAAGGAATACAACATTTTGGTGAAGTAACAGAATTTAGGGTGAGGTCAGGCTTTTGCACCAACCGCAGAGATGTCTTGAACCTTGTAATGTGATTGTCTAGTACTTTAACGGTTACCTAAAATATAATTTTGCAGTAAAGGAATAATTTACCTACCAAAATTTTAAGATTAATACAATTTGATGCGTCGTACAAAGTAGCTAATCCAACATAATGATTCCGTCTCGAAGGGAGATTTGATTGGACATTGGTGGACGGGTCACGTTTGACTGAACGAGACGAGGATACCACTCAAGCAAAACGGACTTACACACTCAAAGCCAACCTCTGAATTTACGGTTATATTAAAGCCGCACAATATCTTACCTTCTAGTACATTCAGCATTGATTTCAATGACAACGTAACCGCATACGGTAATTCTGTGCGGCGACGCAATTTTGGTTATTAGGAGGAAACAATCTCTACAAATATGTTTTTTGATGTGGTATTGTCATGCAAAATTGATTTCCTAAACGAAGATAATATTCAATAAATGCATATTAAATTGCTTTCTAATTACATAATATATTTACATACTTGTAGAATAATTATGTAAATCTAAGAGTCTATTGATCTAGTATCTTACCCTCGTCTCACCATGTATCACGAATTCAAGAGGAAACAGCGATCAGTCCTTTCAATTACTACGATATTTAATCAGATCTCAGTTAATGATCATCTATATGCACTCGCATTGTTTTTATAAACAAGTCTTTCGTTTCAGGTAAGCATAGAGCAATATGCGCCTAATAAATACTGTCTGGCCCGGTTCACTTGCAAACAGAACGCGGCCGACGATTGTTATACTCATATACGTTATTGTTTGCTTTGAGCGCATATCGGCCGATGTTTACATGAGCGAAGCAACAATACGGTTCATGGAACAAATTGACATTGTGACTTCTGCGAACCGCTGTCATGTAAACTGCACCCAACTTATGCATGCCTTTAATACGTCGGGGTAATCGTATGCTAATGGCCACTACAAGTTTTGTGCTTGGCGTGGAAAATAAGCTTGTTATTGTTGATATTTGATGTGACGTTTTAGATCTTTCAAGGGTTTATACTTACCTTATAGAATCAAACATATTAAAAAGTAATGCATTGTTACTGTTAAAAATATACACCCGTTCGTAACCTTCCTAAAAACCTAGAATATCCCCAAAAGAGCTTTCCTGGTTATAATAGAATCCTTTGACATAACACAACACATTTCAACCAAGTACTTGATAATTGAACTAATTACGCCAAATAAAGGTTCCATTATCTAAAAGCTTACTGGATATAGATTACCATGCATACCTACGCAAACTACTAGACACATGAACCATGTTACGCCGCTCACATGATACTAATCTATGCCACACCCATTTTTTTATAAACGTAATTATTTAATTACGTTATTAATAAATGCATAAAATCCGGAGCTTTAACAAATCTTTGCTTTTGAAGGAATGAGAATCGTCTCAGTGGTCACATTTAAATTGAACATATTTTTGGCCAAAACGCACTTTAAAACTTAGGGTAGGTACCTGAGTTAAAATCTAGAACAGCGTTCCCGTTTCGAGGTAAACTAGGTCCGACCTAATCTATAAATCTGTGAATCTATCGGAACTACTATAGGCTAGCGCTGCGTGCGCAACTCCCTGGTCGCGGGGGTAAGGGAGGTACAGACCAGACCAAAGCTCCATCGCTCAGTCAGCCCAGATCGCTTATAGCTCACGGTGTATGCTGCAAAAAGTGCTAAGAAGATATGTGTTTTTTCAATTCACAATTATCTGGTAAGTGCTACCTAGGATAATACTGGTACTTCCTTCTTCCTCGAAACGAGCAAAACAATTCAAAATTCAGGTTTTTTAGAAAGCTCTGGCGATCACGCCCTATTTCCAGTTCAATCTAGTTTCAGAACCTTCCGCTCGGGGTAGAGGGAGGGGTCAAGACAAAATCAATAGCGAATGCATTTCAGTACCGTGGCGCTGCATTCTATGTTTCTATTCAAGTTTCTTAATGAAGTGTTTAATTAACATAGCCTATTTCGATTAGAATAATCATTTTATTTTTGTTTTCACTGTGATGTCTCTTCAAGCATTGGATTTCTTATGTATACAATTGTACTGGACAAAATCATTTTATAAAGCCCCAATTTATTCTTCTTTATTGGACAAAACTGATTTTTATTGTTTTCCTTTGGGCCCCATTTTTTTCTGGAATTTCTTATGTTGTTAACTCTACAGGTTGTACCTTACTCTTATTTCCGTATGGTCTGTATGTATAAAATACGCAACTATTTCGTCAATAGTTCTCAGAATTTTAGCCTTTTTTCGTTTTTATCATTCGGAAACTGCGTCACGGCCCCGCTACCTAAACCGTATCGATCCGGTGCCCAATGCGCAAGTGCAACAATTACTTTCGAAGCTTTTACAATTCACAGTGATATAATGTAATTCAAAATTTGTAAGGCCGAATAAGTTACATTAAATTATTGCTATAAATTGCGTATTGCGTAATAACTATAATAATATATTTTGATGGTATTATTAAAATAATAACCGTAAATGTAGCATTGTAGTACCTACCGTTATATAAGGCGTAGTATAATAGAATCGCGGTGATGTAAACATTTCCCATATTTTGCAACCTTAAATGAAACTATGCCATTTTAATTACTGGTATAAGCGTTTTTATCCGCTGTTAGTATTTTATATTATGTTTCAGATAATATATTTTGTATGTTGCAAGTTAAATGCAAGGTAGATTTCGTCGGATAAGCTGGTTAGATGGTGTTGGATAAAGATTAAATTATTTTGATTATGTTCTTACTTGCTCAATTACCTCGTGATTAATGGACCTCAATTCAATTTAAAAGTGATATAAGTACTTTCACTTTATTTTCTTCATTAAAATAAAATGTTAAAGATAATTGGTGATATAGCTTATGACCAAAGATCTTGAGAGATTATTTTTTAGAAGAAAAATAAATTAGACCGCCATTGTACCCTAACATTGTATGTATTAAGAATCACTGCTGTAATTCCATGGTGTACAATAAAGAATATTCTAATCTAATCTAATCTAAAACGAATATTCCTACAAAGCTACATACATAAGTAAAAAACATACTCAATCCTTTCGGTTTAAACAAAAAATCGCAAATAGAGCTCCTTTCTGATATCAGTATCGCGGTGTGCGGTGGCGCTAGCTATGATTAATGGCCACCCAGTGGACCTACCGCGATCTCCCAAACTCTAAAGTAAAACTGCTGCAGTTGTGGGAAAGAGATAACGCGCTACACGGAGTAGAGAACCGTCTCTCTTCCACAACGTTCCTACTTAAAGAGTTAGTGGTAACTTCCTCAAATCACAACATGAGAACTGAAGAACAAACAGAAAACGGATGACTATTATAAAAGTAGGAAATTATTTGGAATCTTAAGTAGTTTTTCAGTCATATTAACACGTTACAGTAATGACTCTGAGTGCACCGATACTTACATACCGATGTCATCTCTTGATCACAGAGGAGTTCCAATGGGTATATTATAGAAAGATCTAGCGTTTTCTTTAGAATTTTCTTCTTTTCCTATCGTGGTGTAGAATACAATAGTATAGGTAACATGTATTGTTCTCTGTCTTTATAAACCAATAGAAGGCGAGAAGGGCTGGACAATGGATGTCTTATCGCAAACGATGTCTTTTCTACAACTGAACAAAAGCGAACAAAACTCATTGGAAAATTTATAGATACGCCGTTCAATAACAGACTTCTGTAAAGGCAAATACCTATTAAACATCTAAGTGGATTGAAATTATTTAATCAATAGCACATCTAATAAGTTAGGAATGAACCACGAGACATAATTTATGCTCTATTAGTAAATTAACAGACAATTTTGTTTTGTTTAAGTTTGCATTTATTGTTCAAATAAAATAGAGCAGTCCTTACATAGAACACCTTGATTTTATAAAAAGTTCAATCAAATGTACAGCAAGGGTACTGAATAAACCTTAAATTGTCTTTATTTCCAAGCAATTAAGATGATTTTAGAATGTTAGTATGTACTATACTACTATTATATATAGGGTGTACAGGTTACAGGTACATTACTAAAATTTGACACGAAATGTACTAACAAAATGTTCTTTCTTTTGCAGGTAAGCACATTTAATAGCTGAATATAGAAGTATGAGTAAGTAAGAAACACTGAGATTCTTAATCATGTAAACAAACTAATTAACCTTTATGTTAGCAATAACCTCGGTTTAATTTCCTTCTAGATATTTAAAATAACCATATCGTATCACTTTTATGAACGAGGTTATCCTAATGGGCCGAGTTAATGATTACGTCCTGTTACTGTTTATGGGACTTTCACTTAAGTTCTTGGCGCCTTGTCATAAAGTCTCCATCTCGGCCGGGTTTCGTTGACTCACTGTACTGGTGGACAAAAAAATATCTTACCTAAAATTATTGTTGATATCGCAAGAAACTGTCGCGTCTTTTGTGTCAAATGGGCTACTTACTCGGGAACTGACTGCAAAAAGTCTGACTGACAATATTTTGTTTAAAAAAATGTAGCACGGCTGATTCGGTTAGCCTAAATTTCTTTTAAATTTTTGCGGCGTTTCAAAAAGCTGATGTCCATAAGTAGAGGTGATCACTGACCTACCGTCAGACTTTTAATATTAAACTTTTCTTTTATTACGAACGACAGTATATTGTAATTGTAAGCATGCAGATAGATAAATTCTCAGGATGACAATAATGGTCGAATAGGACTAACCAATAGAGCCCTCACAATAAAGTCACAAGAGTACGATTGAACGTTTCGTAGCGTCAGACGAGTGTAATTCAATTACCGCCCCGGTCGTAAATGGGTTAGTGGCCCGGCTTCCCCGCTACACGGCAATAACAGACGTCATATCATTATCACATTACCAGTTATGTTGTTTTCTCTTGCGACCCACCTCGGAAAATTTACGGATCATTCAATCAAGTCAGAGTCTGCCAGAGCTTGATATAAAGGATGTGATACAGATTAAAGACCGTTGCGTCGAGACTATTCGAGACAGATTTGTTTACAAGGCTGAGTCATGCTCGAGTTACTAATGAACGACTAACTCTTACGAAGTTACGATTACGACCTTCTTTTTATTATTTTTATATAAAAAAATAAGTGTTGGACTCGACTCTAGCTCTTGTTACAAACAACTGGCACTATTTTATACACATTTTTATTAGTTTTTCTACAGCTCTGTAATTTATTGGCTAGTTTAAGGCCATAATGTTTTTACATAATCAGGATACACACATGCGTACACAATACGTTTATAAACAGCCAATCATTTACAAGGTTGCCGCGGTCAGCACCGTGTGAAAAGATTTCTATAAATAGTGCTCTTATCAGTACTGCCTACTTGATTACGTAAATAAATATTGACGTGGAACAACAAAGAAGATTGAAATAGATTTTCCGAGGCTTTCTAAAATTAATGCGTTTTTTAAGAAGGTAACTGGCTTAAAAGTACCAAAATCCATTGCATATAAACCTCTTTAGACTATTTAATACAGACTATTGACAACCGGCTCTCAATATGTGAAATGCATGACTATGTTTGTTTAAAGAATGAATTGAGACACGTAAATAACTAAACCACTCACAAAGAGGTATCTACATTCATAGAATTAAACTTTAATTATAGTTTACGACGCGTACATAGAACGCAAACGAGATGTGCACCGGACCGTGAAGCGTAAGTACAGATTACATGGAATTCAGTTCGCTTTGACTCCTAGTTATGTAGTATGTACGTATGTACCAATATCTGAACCTCCAATCGACTTTATAAAACGCTCACAGTATCCTTTATACAAACTCTTTCGAGTATTGAGTATTATTCAACGTCAAACAAAATGCAACGGAAGGGAGTAATGTCAACCAATTCGTTCAGCCATTCATCATTCTAAGTGATATTTATTGTGAGTTCAAGGGTGTACAAATAGGGGAGCTCTTAGAGCGAGGATTTTACCTCCTTGCATGATTTAATTTCATTGAAAACAAGTTTGGAAGTCTCGTATTTCGTAGAAAAAATGCCCTTCTTAACATTGTACACATGTGTAGTGTAATATTATCTTCAAGAAATGAGAAGCTTATTTCAAGTCTCAGTTAAACCGCTTTTAAATCTTAAAAAAAAAAGCTTTTGCTCTCGTTTAATTAGTATAATTTAATCGATTCTCTGTAAAGCGAAATATTTTTGGAACGAATTACTTAATCTTAAATGGAAAGTTTAATTAAGTTATTGCTTTTTAAGTCTCTCAGATAAGATTTCAACTTTATTTAATGTCATTTTATTCAATAAATATGTTAAAAACCGATAAGTACCTATATAAGATCGGTCGCGTGGCACGACTCATTCGGGAGGAGATATGGAACGCAACGATTTGAATTCGATATAACGTGCGTTGGATGCCGTTCTCGAACGTATAACTTTCTACTTTTTTTCCTTAGAAATCGCGAGAAAGCATCTGTTTGTGCATAATTAGCTGTTTAAAAAATATTCTGTTTAAATTTTTGTCTCAATATTCCAATACTTCGATATCCATTTGTATTGTATTTGCTTTAGTTTGCTCTTGTACAGCGATTTGAAACGCAATGTATAAAGTTTCTACTTTTATATTCAGACGTGTATAAAATAAGTCATTGTTATTGTGTATAAGGTCATTTGTGCAGGTAAAGCTATTAATTCAGATCACGCGATTTCACTATGCAGGCCATGTCGAGTTATATTGTTAAAGATAAATACTTTTGGAGGAAAAAACACAGAGAAACTTGTTGACGAACGGTGGCTACTAGTAGAAATAACTCGATGCTACAAGAATCCAAATAAGCCGACTTTGAATTTCACAACACAAGGCAAGGCTTACCGGTTCTGTCATACAAATAAAGATCTTATCAATGTCGCGAATAAACTTTACTAGCCATTACAGTATTAAAGATAGTTCAAATTACCACACAATAAATAGTTAAACAAGTTGACACTTAGTCGTTTTTAATTCACTTTCCAATTTATTACAAATCCTGTTAAATACGTTATGCTGTACAAACATGAAACATCTATAGCTAAACATAGAAACCACTCATTATCACCCAGAACGCTCAAAACAACTTTTTGCTGTGGTTATTCTTTTTATAAACATCGGATGACATCGGCGGACGTTACGGAACATAATTCCGGATGCAAAAAAACGACAGTCATCTTTATTACCTGTCTTCTAAAAGTGTCAATATAATTTCAAAATAATTTAATCGATGCTCAAGGTTCTTTTTCATTTGATGCAACAAAAAATAACATCGTCAAATGATTCTATTTTGACAGGTCTTGAGTAGCACTTTTTATCTTAATGGTATCACGATTGTAATCGCCTTGAAACGCCACACGATACTCCTGTTATTTGATAAAGGAGAACTAAAAGTATCATATATTGAATTACATTTTCAACTGAATGCATGTCAGCTTTATGTCAAAAAGAATAATAATGTAAATCAAATAAAACCTGTTTGCGGCCTGTTGTAAAGTCCAGCTGGGACCCCGGCGATGACGTCATTTCATAGTGTGCGCGTGCACCGTGGACCGTGACGCCGCTTCCGCTGCTGTTTCCGCCTTCCATCACAGAATTATGTGAACTGTTCAATCGGCATTTCGTAATGAACTTTAAAAACAGTAATGTCTCCAAAAAGTAGATGCTTACTATTGACCGTATTGACTTGTCGAATCCTAGTCCTACATTATGAAGAAGGTCAAGAATACCGGCTTTGTTTATTTGATATTATAAGCTAGTGAAAAAAAAACTCATTATAATGTATTCAGAACAACCTGAACGTGATCTGTGTCAAATATAGTTTTTATTAAACGACGGTTTATATTCTAGCGCGCTGGAAGCGTTTGCATCATTACGTTTGCCGTTAGATTAATTAAAACATGAATCATGACTCGGGGAAGTCAACAGAAAGTCGATACTGGTATTACTTTATAAAACAAGACATTATTGAACCACAAGAAACCAGAGCCGGCCAGGTCGGACGGGCCTCGCCTCATGTAGTTTCGAGTGACATATTGCAACATGATACCGCATTATCGGATTTCGTCGTGCACTTTAATTAGCGCGTAGAGAAATGCTTGCTTGACTCGGGATATCACTCAATCTAAGTTATATTTCTACTCTAAATATGAATAGCTGTGAGACCCCATTTTCAGATTAACGGGGCGTTGGAACGTGCTATTGTGTTCACTCTCACGTATGCATACGTAATTGTATTAGGGAAGCTGCAGTTTCAACTTTATGTAATTTTGAATTCATTTAATTTCTATTGCGAAACTATTCTGAAACAAAGGAGAAATTCTGTAATAAAAACTGTTGGAATCCAAAAAAATAAATGTATGAAAAACATTTTTATTAACAACGGCTGTAACGACTCTTCTATTAAATATTATAAGATTATAACGCTTTAAAAATGGTTGGGGATAGTAAAAAAGGAAGCAAAATGTACTAGAACAAGTTAATTTTAATAATTTTTTATGTAAACAAACTTCAAAGATACCATTATTGTTGGATTTCAAAAATGATTTTAGTTTGTATAAAAAATCACCAAATCACCATTGGCGAGTAGCCTTGGGATCCCTGTACCGAACAAGCGACTTCCGTATTGTAAGTACATAGTATGTGACTCACTCAAAGACCTCGTATTGTATTGTTTAGTTTTCTTTACACAGGTTTACTGACCCTTTAAACCATTGGTATACGACGGGTTTATTCTAGAAATATCCAAATATTGTTTACCGTATCAAATTATCAATGGGAACATTTTTACAGCAGTGATGATGAAAAAAAAACAGCTAAAAGACTAAAATCATGAAATTTTTGAAAATAAGTTAGAGTTGTAAGTAAAGTAAATTTTCTAAATCAATTAAACTACTATGTGAACACACCCTAAACATCATTTAAAAATAGAACCACTTTAGGAAAATGTCTATAAATATAAAGTTCCTCCAATTCCTCTACTTTAAACTTATTCTAGGAAAACAGATGAATAGAAACATTTGGGCTCCTATTTTTGGATTTCCCTTAAATAGATTGCTCAATTCAAAATACCACTAATGAAAATATTATAAAACAATAGATTGACAAATTTTATTCTAAAAACAGTAAAAAAGACTTCATGAAGCAGAAAGCTACTTCGAATTAAATTTCGATATTATGTAATATCTTACTTTTAAGTTCATGGTTAATCGTGCATGTGAATCTATTTATAACCAACTCGGATTTTAATCCGCTCAATGTCGATAACAAAATTGAATTACATAGGATTCAGAATTAAAGAGGCGTGAGCCAGGGCTGCGGAGAAAGTGTCCCACTCAGCGAACAATCGATTGTCGTTCTTTGAAGTGTCACTAAGATATATGATAGATATCTAAGACTTCCTAGAAGCTTATGTTGCAATATGCACTTTCAACACATCGTGATACGTAGATCACGGCTAGCTGTAAGCTCGTATCAGACAACACATAATTTATATTTTATATGGTTAAAAAGAAAACAGATGTAATTATGTGTTTTACTGCATCTGATTACATTTGTGTTGGTGTAAATAAACGTGCGCCGGCTGTGGGAGGTGAAAGAAGAATTATGGTAAAAAGTTTTAAAGGCGACCCAGATTACCGGCCCATGGCGCCCGTCGCGGACGTTTCCTTGTTTATACGATAATGCCGTTCTACACGCGTTAAGTTTATGGTCAGACAAACAAAAACTGTTAGAGTTAATTGTCAGACGGCCCCCTCCGAGAATCATGAATATAAGCATCTTTTATAAGACAGTTGTCAATTTTAAGCGACACACAAATGCTTCTCATTTATATGCATATGGATTCATTCAACCGAAGCATCATTAAACTTTTAGTGTCAGTCTGTTGAAAGACGGTAAGGTACGACCATACACGGTATTCTAAATTTGGATGTTTCTAAGCTTGGCTTCACCTGAAACAGCTAACGCGTTGCATAGTTAACGCTGTCGGTACAACATCTATTTTCGTTTCGGGAACACCGACTGATTGTTGCATACACTTCATTTACAGCTGTGATGATTCACTGCATTGTTCGTGCCCACACTTGAGCTCCTTAGACGTCTTGCCATATGCTATCAATGTTCTTGTTTGACAGTGCCGACATTAGTTCGACCCACTTGAATAAGCCGAAAGCGATATCGAGTATGACACTCTTATTGAATCATACACTTAACTTGGCTGGGAATTGTGACACGAATTTTATCCGTGATTAAATCCCCTAAGACTGATTTGTTTTTCGAAATATATAAAATAGCTAATTAATATGACTAAGGTTGGATTATTTTAAGTCTCACCAAACGTGCTATTAGTCAAACACGTGAACGTGTTAATCCGATTTACACTTCGCACACGTTCAAATACTCAAACAGCGGCAGCAAACATGTCAAGTTAGTATACAGGGAGTTTTGGACGTTTGAACGTCGCCGTCGTTAGGATAGTTGAAGATATGTCGAGTGCAGGATTAGAGTGACACAAATAGCTGACGGAAAAGGCAGTGGCCACTGCCGTGACTGAGGGGCCGGTCTCATTAGTTCCGTTAAGGAGGTTTAAGCGTGTCACAGCAACTGTATAACTGACGCTAACGTACTAGATGTAGCAATTAAACATTAAAATTGCAGCTCCACAATCCTTGTTGACCAATCAATTGTGAATACAGTTAAAATTCAACGCACATTCTGTTAGAAACGCTTTCCGTATTTCAAGATAAAATATAGCTAATCTGTTCTCTACACAAAGCTTAAATGGATCTGTTGGCAATACATTAGGTTATCACGTGAGTTAAATGGCTTGATCTTCATTTGAATAGGTGCTGTGATCTCCGACGAGTAGACAGCTAAGCCATTAAAGGCATCTTTAAGTAGTACATTAATGATTCATACATGTACAGTTGGGCGCTCATAATATATTGCCGGCACTTATGAGTCGTTCACCGACTTCTAACATCAATTACATCAATTGGTGTTATCTCGGCTGACTGCATCTGTGGGCACATTTTGTTCGTGCAACAAACCAATGGTTCACACTACATACAATCCTTCACTGTACGATTAATATCTACACATTAAGTAACATGCGGTTACGTCGCAGTTTCCTTAATTCACACTTTCCTTTGTTTATATATTGTTGCGTAAAAAAGTATTTACTGAAGTCGGTCAGGTTTAGGTCAATATCCGTAAATATTACCCCGTTGGCCTTGCCGTTGATTAGAACGTTAAATGCAGTTTAGGTTTTAATAGGAATATTTCAATTTATCGCAGAACAATGAATAGTTCTTGTATTTGTTCCGGAAAGTGCATTTCAATTGAAAGTCCGATGTTATTGATTCTGCGCAGATTGCTTAGAAAACATCTCGATCTGAGATGAATGAAAGTGACAATATTTCCTCATTATCAATAAGTTTAGCCTTTCCGTAATTTACTGGTTCGATTATGTTCTTATACGTTAGTAAATTGTAGAGAAACTGTGCAAATAACAGATAAGAACTGTAAAATATTCCTCTTTCAATATATTGTCGCTAGTTGATTATAATAGATCATTATCAAATGAATTGTTCTTATATTAGTATCTAATTATATCGACCAAATAAAAGCGAGCGAATATAAAGAATGAGATTATCCTGAATACCTAAATTGATTTCAATGATAAGAGTTGGCATGGTAAAACATGTATTTTTTATTGTAGAAGATTTTCTTTGAGTAATAATTTGTCTAAATTAGTCGCGGGGCTTTTCCAAACATTCGATTCACATGTACACATTTAGAACACCCAGACGTATTTGCGGGTCAGACATATATTCGACACGTTTCGTGCAGTATGTATGGCGTGATGACCTATACCACTGGGCTATGCGAGTATTGTAGTTGTGACCTAAGAATGTTTTTCTCAATTCAACATAGCATACTTCGCCTTCACAACAAAAACAATACCATGTTTGTTGTTTTAACAACTGATCAATGTAATCAAACGTCTGTAAACAGATAAAATAAAAATAAAATCACTGCGCTCTTTCTTATTAGATTATTATCTGTTGTCTATTTGCAAATTCTTCACACTTACATACATCCGTATTGCCGTGAAGCGATTCCAAGTTGATTCTACCGTCATTCACAATTTATTTTTCTACGTTTTAAGTGAAAACGTTAATGGTATTTTAATCTCCTTTGTCTGCGCCTCTTTGTTTACTTTCACTTTAAATGATATGGATTTTTTGACAAGATATTAATTATCGAAGTTGCTTTGTCTTTTAATCGGACTTTCAAAAGACTAATCTTCCTATAAGGACAATTAAACGCTAAAACAACTGAATTCTCCGTAGTTGCTCTTCTTCTTATCTTTTTCCAAGAATACATTTTCAACATCCATTCCAACTCGCTCTGGATTGGATGCAGACATATTCTGATTGAAGTAAGCAATAAACACAAACATTCCGAAAGCGAATACTTCGTTATATTTCACAGGTTTTGTACATACTATTAATTCCAAAAATATTTGTTGCCTCCTGAACATGCAATATTTAAAAACGTTTGCTTAACTACACCTCACAAGCACATAACGATTTACTAAATAATTAGTATTTTTTTATGTTGGTAATACAAAGAGATGAGTCACTGCAAGTGCATTCAATGGTACCTTGTATCCCGTTAAGCGGTATGCAATTGTCTTTATGAATACAATTTGAATAATTAGTCGTATTTTTACATCGCCGCAGAGTACCTATTCTCTACCTCTCTCTGTTTATTATTCTCATCTGTTTTATAATATAGCCAAGTATTACAATGGTATTTCTCTATTACGACCGTTACTCATAAGAAGTTCGTAAAAAAACTTACCAATAATGAATTTTACCCGTTAAGTTTTGAAACATGTTTGATAACAGTTATGAATAGCTCGCGGACAGTAACCCTTACATTACATTTGCATACTTAGTTGCACGAAGCATCACTATGTAATCAATTGTGAACATCGTAATAACCGACCACAAATATACCCCACCTATATTTTGTGTAATTTTTAATAATTGATACGTTTCGTTTCGGACCATTGTGAAAGATAATCAACGTGGCGAAACGTTCCAACAATTATGCATCGTGTTTAATGGAATCTAGTTACAAAATGCCTAACGATCTCATGTTTGATGCGGCCTGTCATGTTATTAGTAATTAGTGGTTTTATTGCATACTTCAAGTGAGAATGACCCCTTGGGCAAGTTTGAGTTAATGTTGTCATTAACTTCATCATACTTGTTGATACGTAATGAAAGTAATTGAGCTTGTAGGATTTCGTGAGGGTGATTCCTGTTTTATTTCTATTGCTGCATGATCGACTCATTTATTTGATGAAAAGTAACAATTATACAATGACTTGAAACATGTGTACCTACATGTGCTTGCCATGCAAGTAAGCCACATACCTGTCAGCTTTACCTGTTAATTAAAACCAGGGACCGGCCGGATACTCATTGAAAGGGTTTTTGAAGGGGTTTTTTTAAGCGCTTCAAGAAAAAACCCTATGACATATGTTACACCTTCGAACGGATTACTGTAACCCTGTTCCGAACAGGTTACCCTTTACTACCCTGTAACACTGTAACAGGGTAACCCACTCCAACCTAAGACAATGCAATATGCACTCTTTATCATAGACATTAGTTTGAAAATAGTATAACCACGAGCGCACGTGACATCTTACCGCCCAGCGGCGCCATTGTTGCATTTACCGAGCGACTTGTAAACATGGAATAAAAATCATTGTGGATATGATCTTACAGTTTAATTTTGCTTGTCGCACTTTTCAAACGTTGTGATATATATTTTTCGTGTCTATACTTGTAGACCAGGGTCGATAATTTATAAAACCAAAAAAAAAATAGTAGGATGAAACCCATTAGAAAAGGAGGGGAATATTATAAAAATGAAAGGAAAAATAATTTACGGGTGATCTGAGGTCGGGAAGGGGGTGGGAGTGACGTTTGAAGAGTAAAAAACGGTTTTTATCGATTTCCGGCAAAACTAAAATTCGTATCGAAAAAAGTCAAATGGCAAAGTTCTAAAAGAAAAAGATCTAAACCTTTTGTGTTTACATTTTTTTCACATAACCTCAAAATTTATGTGAAAAATCTAAAAAACCAAGATTGTGGTTTTTTATTTTTATCTTTTACAAAAATTTATTTTTGTAACGAAATTTGGTGAAAACTTACTTTTTTGTGTCCCAAATACGCTGTAATTTATTTGATTAAAAATATTTATTTTTTCACCTTATTTTGAATTAATATAAAAAAACACTCTAATTTTCAATCGAAAATTCACCCGTCAAATCTTCTCAGAAAATGCAAAAAATGAAAAAAAACTTGTATTCGATTTTTTTTTAAATTATTATAAATAATTTCATCTAAAAAATTTGATCTCATTTTGTGTTCAATAGACCAATAATCGAGGAAGGTTTTAGGCTAGGTATATAAAATTACGCTGCAACTAATAGGAGCGAAGATTTAATGGAAAATGTGGCAAATACGGGGAAAAATATTAATCTTCGAGGGCTTTCGTTCAAAAATTCCTAACTTATATCTTCTAACCACGCGGACGAAGTCGCGGGCAACAGCTAGTTACCTATATGACGTTTCGCGCGTAGGTAGTTTGTCCGAGAGGCGCGAGTCGCGGCGCGACGCGTCGGCGATAGAAGAAAATAAGCTGTAGTCTTAGTAAAGCAATGAGGGGCCGCTAGGGTGCAAGTATGCAGCTCAAGTTTAGTGGGTAATTCAGGGTAACACGAATAAAAGCCTTTCGTGAAGGTAACCACTTCAAAGGGTTAAGTTATTGAAGGGGTTAACCCCTTCACGTGGTTACCATAATGAAGGTGTTAACCATTTCGCTGGGTTTCGAGGATGTATCTCGAACAAAAGGTAACACTGCGATATGAGTTACCCCGTGTACGGGTTACCCTGTCAAACGGCTTAACTCTAAAGTGGGGTTGTCCGGTCCCTGATTAAAACTGTGCCGGCAAGCTGAAAATGTTTGGCTTGGAAAACTGCACTGTTACAAAACTACTGTCGCTAAGTGTTCTACTATTAATTTATATTTTGATTTTATATTTTTTCGCAAATTAATGTTAACTAAGGTTCCATTGAAGCGCATCCGTTCCACGTTACGAGATTAATTGGGATTAATAAGTTTCGCACGTTGCAATTCATCAGGCATTCGAAATAAACGGGTGGGTGCAACAATCATGCGCCCACGCTCGCTCTGAAACAATACATCGTGAATGAGAGGCTAAACACCGCCATGTATGGCACAACGTCCTACGAGTCAATTCTACTAATTTATTGCCTTTACATCTATGTATGTAAACGACAATGTAACTGTATGATTTTGCAACTTTAGTTGTTATTTAGAAACTAAATGTTGTTCAAATATAAGGACAGTGCCACTTAGAAAAAGTGAAGTAGCAACTTGTGCTATTCATATAACAAACAACCATCAAATTATCTAATAAGTAGGTATTGATCTAAGTAGAATTTAACGTAAACAGAATCCTACGCGTTTTGCATGAAATGGAAAGTTTCCACTTCAGTTTTTGCAGCCTCATTGTAGATCGACCGCACCTACGTACTTATTTAACGAAAGGATTTATCTAAGCAATAGAAAATGTATTTCATCACGTAGGAAGTAAAATGATCGTGTTTAGTATCCAAAAAAATTGAGCTTTTGTTTCTTCTAGGCTTTCTTATTCAAGCACTTTGAAAGAAGCGAGACAGTGCACCACACTGCCAATAATGGGACCTCAAATCCACAACCATTAAGAGTTGATAGAAAGGTTTGTGTGACATGAATAGAAAAACATTCTTTGTTGACATTCTGAACATTAAGCTTCACCACGTGTCATCACATGTGCTCATCATTACTTAAGTCTTACAATTTATGTTACAGCTGC
Organism: Trichoplusia ni; assembly: GCF_003590095.1. NCBI lineage: Eukaryota > Metazoa > Arthropoda > Insecta > Lepidoptera > Noctuidae > Trichoplusia > Trichoplusia ni. The sequence continues at coordinate 3,442,898 of NC_039486.1, read as the reverse complement.
TAAATCGACCTTTAAATGTCAATATAACATGGTGTCATGTCTGGAGTGAAGATTATCGAGATAATGAGCCTAATTAGATTGCATAGAGTGTATATGAGGGCTCTGAGGCCATATTTGTTCGCGCACGTGCCTAGATATTTTGTGTACGTGAGGGGTCGGCCGTTCAATGAAAACCGATTGGTTTATAAATAGCTACAGGTGGTAGAGCTATTAGGAGTCCTTCAAAGCCTCCAGCCTCGTAAACGTTTGGCGAATGTGAAATTCTCCCATAGTTTAACAAAAACAATAATTATATTACAAAGGATCTCAAAAAGTATGCCTACCTTATTTTCATTCGACTTCAAAAAGGTTATATTTTTTTTTGTGTTTGTCACCTCAGATATTCGGACTTAACTAGATTAAACGATTTTGTTGACTCTGTTTCCATTTCAGGTAAAGTAGCTGTCATCAATGTCAGTAGTATTTTACTGGAAGTCGGTTGTATGTTTTTAACTAAATAACTAGAATAGCAATTACTTTTAATTGCTCATAGTTTCACGATTACAAGCAAAAATTTTGCTTAATCATACAGAACTAAAGTAAACAAAGGATAGATTAGTTAATTACCTTTAACAAGCTAGTCCTTAGAGACAATAAATTTATTGTCAGTTCATACCTAAAGGTTGTTTGCTAATTAATTTAATGTTAAAACACAAAGTTTGCGTCATTATGTGAACTGAATGGTTTATTTTGCAAACTCAGCGGTGCGAAATGATTGTACGTACCAATTGCATTGTTCAATTTATTATTGTGATTGGCATTATTAGTAAAAACGTACTTAACGTTTGTCTTGTCAAGATTACTTGGTTCGTTGGTTTTCTTATCTTAACGTGTACTATTGTGTAGTATATCAATAGTCTTAGTTTAATTGCAGTTCAGAAAAACATGACGAACGATTTCGATATTGGTTATATCGAAACAGTTGCTATGCTTGGGAATGAAGTCTCTATTGTACGTACATGCATCGCAATTCTTATGATTCGTTCTCATATCACGTAGTAAAAGTAATTATTCGTGTAACGATAGATCGTAATTGATGATATCCGAACAATATGATGTTCGATTAAGTCGAAAAAGGAAGTACTTTAAAATTGGTCCCTTAACATGCAATTTTTTTTTTCAATGACCGCATCCACCGGTTTATTTTCACGCATTGTGGCCGATTGGGCGGTGTTCAACCACGCTTGGCTGTTCACTGGCATGCAGGCCTTTTCCGTATGCGTGCGCTGATTTCCAACTAAAATACATGTATAATTTAATACCATGAGCGCATTCTAATGTTCTACTGTTTTATTTATTTTAGGGTTACATACAGAGGAAATGCCCTTATCGATTTAGTGCACGTTGATCGATTTGTATTGTAGCAGCAACTAAAGTATCTATTCAATTTATTCGGTGGGATAGTTGGCTTTTAAACAAGATGGTATTGTTTTATACAACCACAATTAAACGTTGTCTCAAGATTATAAGTTACACTTGAATAAAGGTAACAAACTATAGGTTAAAATGCACAATACGTGCCTCAAAACCGGTTTATTTTGTAACTAGGTAATTAAAAGACGAGCTATTAAGATTCGGACTCAAACGTTGATTATATCAGACACCAGATGGAATAATATACTTATTAAACAGGAACGTAAACCATCGATCAACCGCTACCTTTCTCAGTTTATAATAACTTTTCTTCCATTACAATCGTATTTCTTGACGTTACATAGAAATAATTTTCAAATTATACCAGAGATATATTTTCCAGTCCATAATTTTTATTGCTTCATTATCTGACTGTACTTTTTGTCCGGATCATTATCGGTCGTTATAAAAAGTTGCTGAAGATCATGTACGAGTGGTCAACGATAGTGAAATCTATTGCAACGGATCTCAATGTCTCATAGTATTGAAAATTTACCCTAAAACGATGCTGACAGGCCGAGAGTGAAAGCAAGCAACGGTTGATTGGATCACGTCGCTCCTCGCTTATTTTATTTATTGGCTAATGTCAACTGTTTAACCAACATGTATTTTAAGTCGCTCTCGTCAATTTTCTCTCGGTGACTTACAACTTATAAAAATCGATTTATGAAGATATCTGTTTCACTTTCCAACGCGTTAACTTCAATTAACTGTTTATGTATATTTTTGCTTTTATTCTAGCCTCTAACCGAAATCATAATAGACTAAAATATTTTCTACGCTGCAATTTAAGCTTACTAAACGCTAAACCATGCGTAACAGCCGCGATTTTGAACTAAAACTACTGACCTTATCCCATAAATTTCGCATATCTCAATAAAATGTAATTACAGACTAAAATCACTAATCACGTTGTTACTTGGATTTACATCGGCTTGTGCTCAATTTTATGACGTTTCATTGCAATTTCATTTGTTATTTCCAACTGTTTTTTTTTTGTATCATCAACAGTTCTAACGAAGCTGGAAATCGTGGCAAAAACTTTTCAGTGCTGCTTTGTACAGTTGTTCTTTCTATATAGTGTCATTACCCGTCTAGCGATGTTGCCTTGCCTTGTTTGAATGTGGTTGTTACCATTCTAGACTAGAACAACCACTGAGATGCGTAAACTCGAGATTTTATTCGACATTATCAAATTGGAGTATCGTGCCACTCCGTGCCGCCAACAGTTCGGCCTCAGACATGGATTTTATGCAAATCACTAGTATTTATGCTCTGGTTATCCAGCGTCGTTAGTCAGTGAGTGATAGTCGACTTATAAGTACCAAGTCATGGTGAGAATTCAGGGCAGGGCCCGCTTCTAACATAATGGTTTTGTTTGTTTCGTCCTTTGTTTCCTCGGCCAATGATTTGTTACCATTAAATAGGTTATAATCAACACTACTTATGATTATCCGGTGTTTTTGCATTTGTATAGCGTGTTCAGTATATTTATCATATTTTTTGCTCTCAACACACATAACTTTTTGCACATTTGTTTGTTCACTTTGCTATCATACGTTTGTCCCATTTTTTATACTTACCATTTGATGACTTACGCTTATTATTAATCGCGTGTTCTAACACAATTCGTGTTCACATCACGCAAAATATGGCATTACAAATTGTACTCGTTCCCTATAATTATTTCCAGTGTTTTTTCATGTAACGTGCTCTTTGGCTCGGAGCTACTTTGATCTTTCGAGTTATTAATCAACGTACTTAAATCTCACTGAACACTTAAAACACAATAGTTATATGAAGGGCTAGCGTCAAATCGGGTGGTCAATGTTAAAATTTCAAAAGAAATTCGTACTACAATTCAACATTCCTATCGCCAACTGCTATAGAACAATCAATTACATTAAAATGCATATGAAGTTGTTTTACCAGCTTCGCGTTTGCAGAATTCAGTTGTATCGTACAATTTGCATACGTTTGTTAGAGCGTGCACTAATGCGGTTTACATGTGCCTCTACAAATAGGGCACTGAATGTGTTATGTGTGCACGATTATAGTTTTTCGTAACGTCGAATTATAATATGCGTCGGTTGATCGACTAGATTGGCCAGCGACGAGACGATTGACCGGCTCAACGACCGACGAAATTGGTTTAGAGTAGTACTATTATTAAACAATTCCCCTGTACCAGGTCAATGAGCGTCATCACTGCCCGATATCGATTCACCGCAAAAGTAAAATGACACTGAAAACATGCACTATCATGAGAAGTGTTATTCCAAAAAAAAGATAAATATTACGAAACAAAAGTGCACGAAATCATTAATGTCGCATGTCATCATCTCGCTTACACGCGATTGCCAATATTCAGTGTTTCGCAAACTATCTGTGACTGTACGACGGTGTAATATCCCTGCGAAACACAAGTCTCTAGACTTAGTGTAAACCTTAACAGTGCACAAAGAATTCGTTTTGTATTGTCATGCTAATAGTGTGTACTTTCTTGTCGCTTTATTATACTTACCCATACATATTAAGCTTTCTATTTATAAAAGTCGACAGTTTTTTTTTATGATGTGACCTCTTTACTATTGTATTTGAAGTGTTTTGCATACAGATTACTTGGATGATTAATAATATTATTATTATCAGTACCGCGATGCGAATTCTGTCCACACTACTTTCTACGGCAAGCTGAACTCTGCTATTATTATGTGAATTCCAATAAAACACGTCAGTGTTGTTGTGGAATACCCTTCTGAATACGTAAATGGATTTTATCAAACTGTTTTTCCTTGTTTGTGTGAAATAACAGCCGATTAATAAAGTTTTAATGAAGATTTTATAGTGGCCAGCGGATTCGAGTTTTGATGAAACTTTTTTAATTGTTGTCTTGAAAACTGCAATTTATTATACACAAAAATCTTTCAATTATGCTAATTTTCCTAGCTTTTCTACAAAAGCACTATTTTATATGAATAAAACATTTTAAGCCCTACGAATGTACCTACTGTTTTGTTTAGATATTTGCCACATTGTTGTTATTTCCAAACAAAGAATAAACTTTTGCCATACATAGCGTGCCAACCATTAAAAACAATGACTATCGTTTCCCTAACTTATGTTATTCTAAAACACCAACTACATAATATGTATTAATAACGTTATTATGTAGGTTATTACCTGCTGTCTGCCAGAATGATCCTCGTTTGTTTTAAATTGCCGTCGAAACACGTAAACCAATTACGGTAAAGTATTTGACAATTATTTGAGGAAGTCTGAACACAAAAACTATTTTGCGTCCATGAATGTTCTAGATACTAATGCGTACAAAAAGGTATTATGCTACGTTGATAAAGTAACTAAAAACAAGTGTTTGCTTATTTTGTGAGGATGGGGAAATATGTGTGGTATTCAAGTTTCGAATTATATGACGTTATTTTTTTGTTCATTGCAACCTAATTGCAATTTTACTGAAACAATATGAATGCCTATGTAGTTCTTACAATTTCAAATGTTAGTAACATTGCATCACTACAAGCAAACACTATAAAAATAATTTAATATTCTTATAAATATTGCAAACACGGTACCTCCACTTATCAATTATTGCGACTGCCCATGTGGTACTCAAAGGAGTTCTAATGCATAAGTGCAGGAGAAATAACTATTTTTAGATCAACAGTTAAGACCACACGCATAGCTAAATATAGAGAACGTTTGTTACACATAAGTTCAAAACTAAATATAAACACTATTCCATAGCTTTCTAAACGAAAATAAACGACGCACTGTTGTCAGTTTACAAAGCATACGTTAATAAAATTAGAACAAGCGTTGATTGCCCAAATGTACCGTTGCAGTTAATCTTTCTAATTAACTATCTCAACATTTCTTTCGCTTACACTGCTATTAAAAAGCCAGAGGGCCTTCTTAATCTTAAAGTTCATAACGTTATTGTACGCGTGCGAGCGAGACAGCTCTACATCGCGTAATGCACCATCTCGCTTCCTCTAAAGTCGTAGTGGTAGGCTCCAAGAGATGTTACAATCATTTGTTTTGTGTTAATTAATTATATATAAGTATTACAAATTTATAAGTAACAGTTGAAGATAGTAATCAATTTCAAGTTATCAATTATGTGCTTTCTATTATGACATATCTCATTATTTTCTATTAGTTGATTAAAAGTGATTAGATATCATTTATAGTATTTATGTTCAAGTATTATATAAGGTGCTTTGGTATGTTGCCTTATGACTTTTCACTCACTATTCAAACTTCATCAAACTCTACAAAATTATTTTTGCAAGATATTCCTACTATGCGCTTGTATGGCTTTTGTGAAACAAACCAAATAAAAGGATAGCATCCTGTATTGCCCACTCGTTACAATTTTTGAAATACTTTAGCGATGGATCTGAAACAACGCAACGAACTCCCTAGTACCAATAAATTATTTATCAACAAAAATAAATCTGTTTACTCAATGACTATTTTCCAATTCACAAACGCTTGTACACGAACAAAACATATGCAGGAAGCGTTTTGTTGAATCATTAGACGATTACCTAATGAAACACCGGATCTTTTAAAATATTTTTCCGGCTCATTGTTTCATGCGATATCCTTGTCCCTATTCACATGTTTTTAAGACGTAATAATAACATTTATTTCAATCGATGCATATTATGGAATTACAGATCACGAACACTCGAATACATAAATGTTAGATACAGAAATGATAATAAAAAATACAGGAACAGTCTTTAACGCTTTATTTCCAAGGCATAAGATTGATTTTTGTAATACCTAATGTCATATGGCCCATTGTACTTGAACGTATGTAACGGTAAGATAATGCTGGTTGTTATTCATCTCGAAGTATGTAGAGCGGCAATCGAAACGAATTCGCATCGTAAACGTGGAGAATCTTGTCTCGTTGAAGTGTTTTGGGCCTCAATAGATAATGGCAGATGATTGTTTCCCTTTTGTTCCATACGCTTTTGTGACGAAAATCTGTTGAATCAATCAAGGGTAGCGAATCCCTTTTGTTTTGCATTCGTTCACGTTCTTTGAGCGTTTGAGATCATATAATAATAAAATAATAATACCAGATCATCTACGTCCCACTGCTAGGCAAGGCCTCTTCCCGTATACGGAAGGTTTGAGCATTGGTCACAATGATTATACTCAATTGACCAAAGTACAAATAGCCATGTAACGATCTACCCAAAGGAAGATTTGCACACACTAAACTATTAAAGTAACTATAAAACGAAATTATCGTAAATGTAAATTGATACAACCTACGAAATAAAACACTTGATTTTTACATTTATTCTAGCAATAGAGCCCAATTATTGACCATCTACGAGGTCAGTCGTGTAGTCTAAAAAATAACACATTTCAATTAATAACAGCCATGTTTATTTGAATGACCACCATCCATATACCGCAGTGTTAGAAGCAATTTGAAAAGTAATTCAGTTCATAGCGGAAAATTATCATTGAGTTTCAACAAAACCAAAAAGCAGTAAAGGAGGCTAATGGTCAAACATATTCACGTCGATCTTGCACGTCAGACTGACCACTAAAACTAACATACATATCTAATAGACGGAAACGGGAATTGCTATATTTGCTATGTTAAATAATATTTCACGTAAATGTATTGAAATGCGTATCAAACACGGACCTTGTTAGAATTCGTACATGAACTGCGTATTTCACAAACTAGTATAGAATTTGTCCTTGTACCTAGATTGCGGAATTATCTAGTTAGGCATGTATTGTTTAGAGCTATGACAATATAATTTTGGAATATTATTACCGATTCAAGTTGGTATTGCTACCTACAACGAGAAATAAGTTGCGTTGTTTTGTAAGCATCTATATTGATTTTATTTACTTTGCGTATTGTTCATACATGTGTAATATTACGAAATAGCTCTACAGAAAAATATGACATGTCATCACTCCTCTGGCCTACGTGATTTATCAATCGTCGTTATCACAAGATTCCCGCTAGACACGTTACGTCGCCTACATGTATCGAACAATGAAACATTCGCATTTTAGTTTGATTTATGTTATGTTTCCAAAGTGCTGACAGAGAAATCTTTCGCTGTACCGATCGAAATACCGTCTGCCTTCATTATTTATCCATTTGTACCTCAAACATATGCAATCTAAATACTCATCGTTACTGGCACTCATGAAAGTGTCATAATGTTATGTACATGTGTGCACGAGTCTATAATTTGCATATTGTTACGTCTCGCCGGGTGAAAATAAACAATCGACAGATCCGGCAGTAACATCTAATCACGTCGGCTGGCACGGCTTAATGTCATAACACATTAGTGAATTGCACGCAGCTGGTGTTTAATGTGGACACGGCCTTGTTCTGACGTAATTGTAAAGAAAGTGAAACTAAGAAACCGCCAAAACGTACTGTCATTGAATGAAAAGTCCGTCGATTGTTGCGGTCGTTTGTCAACAGTCTATCAGCCGGCAATTACCGCGGCAACGCTTTCACGGGACTGTACCTGCATTTACAGTGCCTTAGGACATACAACCAGTTTTAGTTAATGAACTCCAAGATATTGAAAACCATACTTCCAACTTCCAGCTAAGTAAGTGCGACTTTGTCCTTAACTTTCCATTTCTAGAGTACGGGCGTGTAACGCAATCCATTGCAAATGCAAGAGAACGTTCAGCTTCCTAATTTGGTTGGTGACACTTCGGTATTGTTAGTTGGTATGCATAACTATAGTTACTACCCATACCCTTCGCGACACAGTTTATGATAGTTCATTCACCTAACTAGTTATAAAACGTGGTTACTGGAAACAAGGATCGTTTACTGTAAATGTCAGCTAACTCAATAAGATTCACAACTTTATATGCCTGATTCATTAGTCTTGACTGTTCGTTTTTCAAGTGAAGACATGTGCGTCAATCTGTTGTCCGATAAAACAAAACATGGACTCTAATACAACGCCGATTAATGGTTAACGTTTAAAGTGACTCAGCGTAACATAATGACGGCGTAAAATCCGCAAAATGTCTGTTGTAATATTTGATATTTTTATTTTCTGACGTCTATTTACTTAGCTACTCTGTCTCCAAGTTTATCTCAAATCTCAAGTGTGTTTGATATCAATATATTCCGTCGATCGATAACAATAGCAAGGAATGTTGCAATACAATGTCGAAACAAATGTCCGTAGTGCAAATTATCAACTGAACAGAAACCACATCAACATTTCTCTTTGGCAAAGCATAAACGCTTATCGCACTGATAAAGTTACTGACAATACTGTGTTCAAACGATTTAATGAAAATAGGCCATATTACCTTTGCGACACCTAGTAGCAAGTAAACCTTGATTTGTTGTATAGAGATTGAGGAAAAGATAAAAAAAGCATACTAATTAAGCAGTAGGGTAGAAGTTTTTCATGGAGGCCTTTCAATATTATTTTATTTATAAAAAATTAAAAGTAAAATTGTAAAATGACCGATATTTAAATTAGCTAAATTATTGACAATAGTCCGTTTAGTAAACAATTCAATTGTCCTCCGTTAAAATAAGAGTCTAATCGTGGATTTAATGATTAAAAGCTAGCAATTTACAATTTAAAAATGAGGATTGCGGGCAATAACGATTATTACTGCAAGGAACATCTCTCCAAGCATTAAGTGAGTTTGCGAAACTATTTAATTTCTTCAATTTCGTACTTTTTTGTTTCGCTCTTGATTAATTTGCATTTGGATGCGTTTTCAAAAATTAAAAGCATTTGTTATAAATTGTTATTATGAGGAGACTTTTCTGTGTAAAGAAAAATTACTGTATCTCAAACAAAAATGTGGTTGCTTAATAGATACCTCTTGTTCCTGCAACCATTTGCTTTTCTTCACATGTTTATGATTGTGGTCCTACCATGATATTTGGTTTTAAGTAAGATCTATTCAAAAAGCGGTTAAGCAAGAGTTTTTACAATGGAACGAAACACAATGGTCGCGAGTCAGGAGAGTCGTGAATTGTGGACGTTGTGTCCGGGGCGAGCACTCAGCCGTAACGCAATTTTACGCTGGGGCGCACGGCGACATTATTTTGTGTTCCTTTAAAAAAATACATGCCTGCTAATGACTGTGTGATTTACCCAATTGTTACATTGGCTGGCCAGCTGTGTGTGTACTCATTGACTACAACGTTTTCACAACTTGACTACATTAACTTAATGGCAGTTACTTTATTTATGGTAGTAAGAAACTTAGCCTTTGTTTTGCCATCTTCATCAGATCAACAATTTAATGTGTTGTTTTTGTTTCCAGACGGGAGGTGCAGACAGCGCCAGCGGCGGGTCGGGTGGCTCGGGCATGGAGTGTCTGCAACTTCGCTCGCCTCCTGGACCCTTCAACTACCTCATCTCGGAGCAGGCTAAGTCCCTCGTAGCTCTACAGGTTAGAACAACGTCTCTTATTGAAACCACTTATCAAAGTTAAAAATATTTTAAGATAATATTTTAACTAATAATGTTTTTTCATCCATTAGGAACTCCAGAATGAAGTCGGAGCTTTGCTCGAGTTTCGCGACCTCGTCATCGAGACATTCCCAAACCTGCGCTCCAAGATGGCGCCATCGACGCCCGCGAGCGGTACGCGCCGCGACTGGGAGCCAGGTGTGCGTGTGCGCCGGAAGCTGGCCGCCGGCGCCGGCGACCCCAACCGCACCAAGCCGCAGCCCTCTGTGCAGGACTCCGGCTTCAGCACCGAGACCTCCTGCGGCAAAGACGCGCACTCCTCCTCGGCCTCCGCCTCCGCGTCAGCTACCCGCTCCCGTCCGCTCGAAGACGAGCTGTGGGCACTACTCGACGTTATCCAGCGCAAAGGAATCCGACTTAGAGATGAGGCGGAACAGCTTCGTGGCGAGCTCGATGACCGGCAGCCCGCAGACACCGTGGAAGAGTCGTTCACCCGCGCGCTCACGGACGCCACGTGCGCACAGTGCGCCGACACGGGGCGGCTGCGGGCCGAGCGGGACGCGCTGCTGCTGCGCGCGGCGCAGCTGGAGGCGGCGGCGGCGGCGGCCGGCGCGGCCAGCCCGCCCGCGCCCCCGCCTCGCACGCCGCTCGGCCGCCTCGACGTGGCGCTCGACACGCCCTCGCGCCCGCCGCGCGTCGCCACGCCAGACTCCAAGAAGTTCGCGGCGATTCTCCTCGAGAGCAATCCTGTCGAACTTCAGAGACAGTTGCTCACCTCCACCGTTCAAAATCAGGTATGATATACTTATTTTGTCTCTCTTTTCGCTGATAAACTTACATTTTCCAGTTAATCACTTTGAACTTTTCGAACATACCTATTGCAGTCTGAACACTAACCCACGTAATTGAATCAGATCCACGTAGATAGATTAATGAGAAGCTTGGCCTCCTTTGCCATTAATTCTTAATTATGCTGTTTAGTATACCACGAGATATTTTCTGTCGTGCGTGGATATTACGGTAAGGTATGTACACGCAACTGTACACTATTTGGCTGTTTCTCGCCTTCTAAGTCGTTAGAAATCTGTGTTGCATTAACCAAAAAGATAAAAACAGTTAAGGTTGTTAATTGCAGAACAGCTGAGGTAACGAAGTACGTGCTAGTTGTTCCTTTAAGTTGTCATTGCACTAACGAGGTGGCTGATGTTCTGACGTAATCTTGGAGATTTCGGCAGAATTACGCAGATCAGTGAAGCAAATGGAGTGTGGTCACGACCACGCGGACACAACCATTAAACAAATACCTTTTTGGTTTATGTATATTTGTGTAGTGGAGCTTCTGTGTGTGTAGTGTAATCACCGTTAATCACGTAATCAGTCACATCATAATGTTATTACGTCCGCAACTAATTCACGTGCGCATTTTCGTTTGCATTAACGTACTAAACCTATCGCAAAAACATTAAACAATACCATACCATAGGTTATTATATCAACGCATGCGTCGTAAACCTTGGCCTATTCTCAATGATTGATAGCTGTTACGTCGGTGACTTGCTAACTATTTAATTCTGTATGACACACCTTGATAACCTGTCATCACCTTCAAGAAAAAGTTTTTTATGTTGTTTATTAAAATGTTTGTCATTGTGAAAAAACATCTTTAAAAAAGTTCAACGATCAAATTACACCACTGGCCCATTGCTCATTTTGCGCTACTTTAAATTTGCCATTAGATAATAACACTGAATTACGTCCGACCATCATAGTAGTAAAGCTTTCAACGCTTGTCTTACGCATACATACCATATGTATCGAGTTAAATAACAGATAAATATTAAAAAATATATCATACCAACATGATATAACTCAATACGCAGTTATACTAATACTTTTTCTGTATATTTAACATCTAGCTAACATCACTACGTTTCGAATATGAGATATGACTAGGGGATTATGTCTACGGGATGGGTTTACTTTACACCCCGGCGACATAATTTCTGAGTTATTTCTCAATACTAAACAACGCATCGGGAATACTGGGATATGGAACTTCTACTATACTGTGTTAACTTATTAATTGTAGAAATAGTTTATTTACATCATCATTAACTTATTTGTACATATAGGATGCTTAATTATAATTTATTTATCAATAACTTATTGCCTTAAATTTGATATTTTTCAATGACTTATTACGTTTACTTAATTAAGAATGTACTGACAAATCCAAAAAGTTAATATTACCAAGTTTTATGTAATCTAAGAAATATTTATAGTTTTTCTTTCCATGGACTGACAGATTATGATGGTCTACTCAATTAAAATACCTTTATTTTTTGGGGGTTTTTATTTAATATATAATAAATTAACCGTGTCTAATATTCCTTAAAACATAAAAAAGCTGATAACATACTTAGCGCAAACAGTGCTCAAGCAAAGCTGATAGTTAGGCAGTCAAAATTATGATAGCCATTGACAACAACAGTTTAAAAGTACATTTTGAATTGGTTTGGATTTATTGCACTTTTGGTGGTATAATGAAAATTACACATGTACATATGAAAATAATACCCAATTTATAGTGATGTATAGTGTGATGTGTTTATAGTGATGTAAGAACATCAAAATAAGGCTTTGTCTTCACTACACCAAAGATAAATTACTTTCGTCACTCTTGCCTTGTTTCTTGTGAGCCATTTAAATGTGTCGTGATTGAGTATTGTAATATTTGCAAACTGCTCGTGATCTGAAGTCATGTAAACCCCCGCGTCGCTAAGACGTGCTCACAAAATGTCAATAGTTTCTACGTAACAACTATAAATCAACACGTCTATTGTATAATTTATATCTAAGTAATATGTTATTGTAATTTCATTGTTAATGAAATATATTATAGAACTATATTTAGGTTAGGTGTAATAAAGTTGAGGTATCTGAGGTATTCCTAACAATCGCTTATTACTTATAAGTATGGTAACCTAACAGCTGTATGAAAATGAACTATTTTTTTAATTTTACAAAAATACACCTAATTAACTTGGATATTCCGTGTAGGTGTCTAAGAATATATACTAATCGACGCATGTAAAAATAACTCCAGGACCTCGGTATGCTTTTGTATTCTCGGGGAACGGGATTTGGAGTCTGTCAATGTTATTGTCAGGTGATTATACTGTGGCACTTTGGCTTTGGCTCGTAAGGTGAAACTTTGCTGTCATTACTGTACACCAAGCGCAAACACAACCCTTTCAGGCTTCCGAGTTCTTTTCATCTGCGTCGGAATATATGCATTATATTGGAAATAATTTATGGCAACAAACTTAACAACTACCACTAACTAAGATCATAGATATAACTATTAGAATAAGTATATTTATATACTAAATCTTATATTAATAATAGCATATCTTATGATGCCTTTTTCGCTATATTTACCACAGTTACCAACCACATGAAATTACTAAGTATATCTATTAATTATAATAATATACCGAGGTAACTAACAGATAAAACAGTTTAAAAATACTAAATGTTGCGTTTCAATCAGGTGATACTGTAAGTTATAACTCTTAACTTTCTGTAAATAATCTTAACTCATTACTGATATCATCTTTATATTTATAATTACATGTATTAAGTAATTAACCATAATAGCTCTTATCTGCGTATGTTGTTTGTATAATACCTAACTGCTGTTTCTAGCTGCAAGGGGCACCGTTGGTGATTCTACATGCCGTTGGAGGCAACACTGGAATTATGTCTACGGGATGGGTTTTTCCTTACACCCCGGCGACATAATTTCTGAGTTGCTTCTTAACACTAACCAACAATCCGGCTTGTAACATGGTACTTTACTAACAAATCGTATTCCTTATCAAAGTCTTTAAAATGATATGCTTGATCTATGTATACTTACTCATAAACGCATTTAAGCTCCATACACTGATTTTAATCCTTAAGTCACGAGTTAAATAATTTGACGAAAATTATTTGTTTAGAGACAAATGATTTCACAGCAATATTTGTTCACATAATTGTTTTAAAAATACTAAATGGTTTGTGTTACATAATATTTATATCCCTTAATACTAATGAAGGCTGATCACAATTACAGGTATTGAGCGACCACCTGAGACGCGCCGCCGCACAGCGCACGCTACTTATAGAGAGACTGGAGCGCGCGCGAGATCTTAATGAAGACCTCAAATTTAGAGTAAGTGCATTTACTACATTGGGTCATAGCGAATTCAAATTTTTTTTTTATCTATAAAACCTATCTTTATCTTTTGAATGAGCTTATGTCAAATCGGGTATCAATAGTGTACATTCGGCTATATTTTACTAACCAAGGTCGTATTACGTCAACAGCTAGAGGAGAAAAGCATCGAGCTGGAGGGTGCGCGCGCTCTGGTACGCCAGCTGGAGGGCCGGCGGCGCAGCCCGGCGCGGGACGCGTCGCACAGCAGCATGCGCGACATGGAGCCGCTGCACATGCCGGAGTCGGGGCTGGGCGACACGCCGCGGCGCCGGCCGTCGCGCATCCCGCTGCACACGGCGCGGCCGGCGGCGCCCGCGCGGCCCGCGTCGGCGCACTCGGCGCGCTCGGCGGGCTCGGCGCGCTCGGGCGGCGCGCGCAAGGAGCCCAAGCCGGCGCTGCGCCGCTCGCCCGCCACGCCCGACCCCAAGGTGCGCCAGCGCCCCTTCTGGAACGCGTGGTTCTTTTCTAAAGATTCCGGCTCATAACCAGCGTGCAGTGCCCGCGCGCCGGACCCGCGTCCTCTTAGTATCTCGTGACGGGCCGCGTTTCGCATGCCATTATGTCGATCGTAAGTTTTGTTTCCCCGTCGTTTCGTTTCGCTTCGTTATTTTGACGCCGGGGCTCGCCCCGTTTCTGGTTTGATTTAGTTTATGTTAGAGCGAGTCGGTCCGTAGTGTAGGCGAGCATGTGCTAACGATTGTGTGTCCTCGTCACTAACTATAGAGACGGTTTCGGTGATATGAACATCTTTCCGCAATAAATAAGAACATTAAGGTTAAAGACAACATTGAAAAGTTCAATGAATATTTTATCGGATTGATTTTTACATCACTAGCCCACATACTCATGTTAATATTAATAGACACATTTTTTGTAAAAGTTGTCGTACTTCGAACCAGCGAGATTAACTTTTTCTAAACTCGCAGTTCCTCGTACGTCATCTTTAAATGGCGTGGGATTAAACATACCAACAAATCATACTATAATTATTTATAACTTAATACCATCTTAAACATAAACATTTTCGAGTGTTAATAAGTCAGTGCACATCTTAACATTTTTTGTGATTACTTCCGGACACTAATGAAGACTGGTATATGGTAAGTGCAAGATAAATATACATTTTTATGAATTGTATCATTACTTTTGCAACTACACACTATACGACACATTGTATGTTAGTTTTGTGTTATTTTATTTATATTGTTTCTTTTTGTATTTTTATTTGTTGTTTGAATTGACATAGTGGCATAATGGCACAAAATAATTGGCTAATCACTAAACGAATACCGCTCTCACGTGACCTTTACACTGGTAATCGGTTTGGTAACTAATAGAGTAGGTATCCAAAATATGCACAGGTGTTTATTCTTAAACAAATACAAATTGGTAGTTTATGTTGAAATGACACGATTGAGCTGTAGTAGTAGATATATTTACACGAAAAATACAGTATTAATCCCTCTTCTAATACATGAAGAGTTGTCCCTAGTTATCCTCACACGTACCGAAACTTGGCCAATTAACATATTCGACTTATTAACATCTTAACATGTTTTGAAAATGATCCGATATAAAAAAAAAAACATCCAAGATTGCCGGCCTATAAGCACTGTCGTAAGTTTGCTCGTTCGAGGATCACTAGCGGAGAATCGCGGGCACTTCGCGAACTCGGACACTCATTAAAGGTCAGCTCGCCGCCGGGGGAGGCACCGCGACGTTTAACGAGCGTCCGGTGTAGTGTGCGTAACCAGGGTTGGGCCTTCCGACAGAGCAACGACGATGAGGCTCGCTGGCGCGTGGCGGCGCTGGCGGCCGAGTACGTGGCGCGAGCGAGCCGCCTGGCCGGCCTGGCCCCGCTGGCCCCGCTAGCCCCGCTGGCCCCGCTGGCCCCGCTGCTGCCGCCGCACAATCTCGCGCTCGAACTGTCGCGCTCCATCCTGTACGAGAACGCGGACTCCGTCGACGCCAAGCTGCGCTCGCTAGCGTCGCAGGCGTCGCGGAGCTCCCGCGACCTCGCAGACGACTCGCTGTGGAATGGTAAGCCACAGCAGTACTTTGAGAGCATGCAGTACGGCGCGGCCGCGGCCTCGGACGACGACGCCGAGCCCCGGGAGTACGACAGCGACTCGCTGGCGCCGTGAGTACGTGAGGGCGCGGGCCCGCGACCGCTCGCTCTCGGTCCGTTATTCCGTGTGGTTGTCATTTCTTTATTAAGCATCATTCCACTTTTCCAAGAATACTATAGAATGTCTCGAGTGATCTGTGATATGTCACCGTTTTTAATGTTAACTACCATTTTTGAAATCCTTTGTTTGTATTACATGGCCTCGATGAGTGAATGAGACATTTTTTATTCTATAAAACCCGTTTTGAGTCTAGTATCTAAGTGTTGTGCATGATATGAAATTAGAATTAATTTTATTCTACCTACTATTAATACCTATATAATTTATATCCTTCTTCGGCTTTCTCTAATTAAGTCGAATTAGTAAATGTTTCATTTCAATCATAATTTAAATCTATTTACTCATTTTTATTCATGATGGGT
The DNA here is from genome assembly GCF_003590095.1 of Trichoplusia ni. NCBI lineage: Eukaryota > Metazoa > Arthropoda > Insecta > Lepidoptera > Noctuidae > Trichoplusia > Trichoplusia ni. The sequence continues at coordinate 3,426,142 of NC_039486.1, read as the reverse complement.
TAATTTTATAAAAAAATGTATTAGTCTTATTTGTTCCATGTCTTGAAAGTATTACATAAAATGAGAAAGTTTACAATTAATGGTAGCTACATTATCTTTAAGTATTGTCATTCCTAAACCTTTGAGGACAGACTGTAATTATTTAAAATAAAATAAAATTGAGTGAGAGCTTGGAACGACTGTTAGCAAGGCTGTGAAACACTGAAGTGTGCTTGAAGTTGTTTCTGATGTATTCGATGAAATCAGAATCAATAAAATATAGTGCTTAGTTAACGTGTGTTGCGGTTCTATACATAATATTGTTAAACATATTCCAATCGTCCAGTGGTGTACGTCCTAATGAGACAACGCGTGACTGCCTTTGAGTTAAGATTATGATGTTAGTTCATTTTACTAGTGTACATTTCATACGGCGGTTTTAACAAATAGTAGGAGACTGATTTTGTATAAATAACAATTAGAAATGCTTTACCGAGATAGGAAACCTCCATATGAATGACCGTTATTTAGTTATTTCCTTCTCAGTTTTAAGATTAATGTGTAAAAATACTATGATATGTTAAGTCTTGAAGATTAAATACTAATAATATACCAATTCAATAATGTAAATGGCTATATTTTATGTAATTATAAGTATAAATGTCAAGATTAGCTATTTACATCGACTGTTAATTGTACAGCATTCGATATACTATTAGAATTTGTAAATTATTAAGCCATTACCTACCTATTATTAAGATACTCATAAATCTATCTAGTTAGCTTGAATCTAGTTGATGACTTATTATGTAAAGTGTACAGAAATCATATCATTATATACAGATCGTAAATAAAATTGTTCATATCATTTGATTTTTAATTTAAAACACCTTTCCTTATTTATGTATGTATTTATTTAAACCAAAGAACATTGCTTATGATATAATAAAAAATGCATTCTATATCATTCACTGGAGTTCAACTGCGGTCCCAAACTGATGTCTATTATTTCCAGTGTTTCTGGGTCTTTAGTAATATTGATAAAGCCATGTTTCTTCAGCTCTGAAAATCGGGAATTTCATAAAAAAAAGTTACTTCATCTAGAGTCTAGTCAATAAATACCAAAATGAATAGAACTTACTAAGTATTGACGTGAAGCATCGCGCTGCTATTATACACTTGTATCCCGATATGACAGGGCCTTTAGTGATGAGACTCCTTACTGTAACTGGCTGCAGTCTAGCTTTGATGTGTTTCAGAATCTTAATCATAGTTCCTTCGGTGCCCCATTGATCTCTTTAGAAAAAAGTAAGAACATGAATTAAGATTCCAACATATTTTAGTTATCATCGATTAAAAACAATGAGTAAGGTTTTTTTTAATACAAACTTACGAAATAAAAAATATATCCATACCGTATGAACCTTTTGGAATCAGTGGTTTGTTCCGAGTCGCCAAGCGATACTTTGGTTCTGTCCAGACTTCCTAAAGGTGTTTCGGAACTCTCACTGCCCGTCGTTTGGGACTTTCTATGTGACGTCGATATCGTTGGCCGCTGCGTTTGGATGAGTGGTACTTCTGTAATATTCGGTGGAGGAATGATGTCTGCAAGTCCAGCCTCTTGTAGTTTTGAAGACAGCATAATCTCTGCGTCTTGGGGTTGTGGTGGCATTATGTTGTCTGGTATATTTTCCTTGTCCGCATCTGCATCTGTAAATACAAGATAAGTGTCATAAAAGCTAAAAAATGCTTGTAGCTGAATGATTATAATATGTACCTATGGTGAAATGCGGCATTTCTTTAGCCAGCTGACTCTCACGGAATGACACATAACCAACTGAACGCTGTCTCTTTGGCTGTAAACAAAAATACATAGGTTTTATTACACAGATAGTCAAACACAAATCTAAGAGGTACGTAGATATGTATATATGTATCAATGATTAGAGTAAGCGAAGAAAGTTATTAAGACTTATCAAGCACTAGCTATTTCTACAAATCGAAACGGACATAAAATCGGGACAAAAATATCCAGGCTGTAAACTATCGCCCAAATTAGTAGTAGCTTTTGCGTGAAAGAGCAACAAACATCCACCATACATTAGTAGGATAAAGAAAAACATACATTGCCCAAATATTGATCAAGTTTAGATAACTCACACTTCCAATTGTTTCTTGTTCCGCTGTCCGCTTGCGTGATTGCGACAGAGTTTCCACTTTCTGAGTAAGCATATCTGCAATGTTCATCTCTTCATTTTCAGCGCTCACTCGCTCCGGTTGAAACATATTTTGCAAGTCTGTTGTGACATTAGCTTCCGACACTCTAGGTTGCTCTAACTGAATTTCGAGCTGCTCTTGTACCACAGGCACCTCTTGTTCTTCTTCTATCCTTTCAAGCATCGATCTCGTAAATGTTCGAGTGGATTTATGCGCAGCTGCTTCTCGTGGTAACTACAAAAATAATGAAGTAAAAGCCAAAGTTATCAAATGATTAGCAACAGAAATGTTGCAGGATAATTCTAGGCTACTGAATAGAATTTAATACTTATTTTAGCATCGCCAGCCCGCAGTAAGATAGCAAGGTGGTCAATGCTCGAACCTTCCAAATACGGGAAGAGTAGCTTTGCCCAACAGTGGGAAGGATAAGTATCATTAAGAATAGGTATCAAACGGTGCTTACGCTTTGGATTTAACTGAAAACTTATGTAGTGGACATTGGTTAAATTATCCTTGGCCAACCTTTAAGAAAATATGCCTAATGCTAAATACTTACCTCCATTTCTCTATCAACTCGAGTTTGTCCACTAACAACGCCGAGATTTCTGCGGAACATTCGCGTGATGTCGAAACCCAAGTTACTCGCAATCCTTGCTCCTCCGTGGCATGGTCGTCGGAAATATGACTCGGGTGGCACTCGGATACAAATGATGTCGTCCAAGCTGTCCTGTTTGACAAATGAGGGTAGTCTTTAATCAGAACATACAGCCTTAATGTCGGCGTTGTTTTATGTGAAGGTTAAGCTAAAGGTTTTTTTGACAGCAAGAATACAAGATGAAATACTGTTATCACCTTTATTACTATATAAATAAACGCGCCTTTGTAAAAGCAGAACCTATGAGGAAAAACTAAAAAGCCAAACTAATAAATAGCACATTTGGAATAAGTTAAATAAAAATACCTCGCATCGTAAATCCACCAATGGATTTTCTATCCTAGCCCGGAAATGGTTTGTGCTTATCTTAATCTTCTTGTCAATTATTAATTTGTTGCCGAACTTCCGCCTTTTTACTTGGGGTGCAACTTCTTCTAGTTCCTATTCCGGAATATTTATGTAATTAGCACCAATTTACCAAAGGATACACTAACATAATTATTGGAAAAAATACATGTTCTGCCAAAAAAAATACTTACAGATAAAGGCTTATAAAAAGTAGAAATAAAAAATTACAGGGTTAGGGAAAAGTGAGAGTAGGTAAAATAGGTAGGTAAGTATAGGTAACATGAGAATTCCCAGAATAATATATTTTGCCCCTTGTTTTAAAAATATTTAAGCAAAATATTCGCTGTGACATACGCCTCATGCAAATATGACTAGCATGAAGAACATCACCCACAGTGGTTATAAGGCGTGGGGATAATGGTAAGTCATAATATTGGAATGGTATTGGGTCCCTATACCTACTTAGTTACCATATTTGTTGTACACCGAAAGTGAAATACCTACCTCCAGCTCGATGTCAACTTCTGGCTCCTGTGGCTTCGTCATCTCCGCAACAGCAACATTAGTGGTGGGCTCCGGGACAGACTCCTCTAATGCTCTACATTATATATGATAAGAGATTTAAATGTACATATTCCTATTCTTAAACAATATTTTTCAGCGTTTTCTTGATATCATGATTCATGCCTGTATTGTAAAATAGTCACAACGTCTTGTGGGTTTATTGAAAGTATTCAGCTTCGCAGTTAGAGCATTAAGGAAAAGAGCCTGCTTTACGGTTGCTGCCTATGGAATGTGATTCTTTGACTTTCAAAAAGTGCTACATTGTAGCCCAACTTAAATGGATTGATTTTAATTTCGATTATGACGTAGAAAACACCCCCTTCTTGTTTATTAGGCTTTGCCTACATCTTAAATATTGAAATATACTACGTAGTTATTATAAAGATAAATACTAACTTCTCTGGTTGAGGGACGGGCAATTCAGGAGGCGGGATATCGGGTATTTCAGGAATGTCTGTGGGAACACTATATTAGTAGAGTCAAGGAAATTATTTATGGATTGATGGTAAGGATGAGGATGTGAAGTTTACGATAATTACGATGGTGCGGTGAAGGTCAAATGGGTAAAGGTACGGTTTGAGTAACTTCATGTGGCGCGTATCCCATCAATAATGAATACTATCTATAGAACTGATGATTGTCAAAATTAGATGGAGCCATAATACTCATAATTAATTAATCAACTCAATGAAAGTACTAAGTTATGTCAAGACGTAAAATGAAGTCAATGGATTTACCAGATCTTCAAGCAGTACCTATGCACTGCTTTTGAAATGTAGTCGTAAGTACTCCTAAGCCCCAGGATATAACATTTTGCTTACCTTTTTCAAATTCCGCAACTAGTTCTGCTCCGGTAGCTAAAATAATATATCAAAATTAAATGTTATAACAAGGCATAAACACGCAATCTTAAAGTCAACTTATCTTTTTCCTTCTTAACTTGAACTTGGTTAAAATTAAAACTGACAAATATTGCTTTTGATACAAAAGTAAGGAATTTAAACTACAGACATAAATAACTATGAATTCCGTAATAATGGACTGAATGAAATAAATATCTACACATGATAACAGAAGCATATTAAGCTACGTCAACTTTATAAGGTAAAAAGCTATATGTAGGTAGGTAGGTATGAATTATTAGGTAAACTTCAGTTGGCACTGTTGGCAGATCCATATAAAAAGGTGAAAGAGGGGGAAGGGATGATGGTTTGTATACCTACTCTACTGCCGCACACATGGAATAATATTATCAATAGTCTATGTAAACGACTGTAATGTGCGAGGAGACAATTAGAACATAGTAAAAAACAATAAAACAATACATTTTCTGAACAACGTGACGTCATGCTCTTCAATGCGTTCCATCTGTAGTTCATGTCCTAGCCGCGACCTCTCCGACTTGTCGAAGGAGGTGAGGTCGAGTGCGAGGCCGAGCCCGCTGTGGACGCTGGACAGTTCCGGCTGCACTAACATCATCTCCAGCGTGCGGTCTTGCAGCAAATGTAGAGCATGCTCAGGGTGTTCTTCGCCGAAACCATCCTATAGTTGTTTTAAATTTCCGTTTGAAACTAAACATTTGCATGCAAGAAGCATTTATGAAGTAATTTTTTAGGGTGGGCCTATTTTTTTATTGTTCTTTATTATAGGTAACCGGTTTTCAAAAAGAAGGGTGTATATTTTAATGGACAGAAGTTTTTTCCAAAGTATGTCTGGTTTATATTTAAAAGAAATAAGATCAACTCTACTTAAGACAAGGTAAGGTACCTACTTAACAACAGATGTTGAATCTAATTTCTTATTAAGTGTAAGTGAAAGGTGTTTTGTCTAATCAAAATTATATAATATAAAATTATAAACTATACAATGCATATACCTATGCTTTAAAAACGACACCTTTTTCCATTTTACTTACATTTGCTGGCAATAAAACATCTGTAATAGTGGCTTCTTTTAGTGTAATATCTTCTATGTTTGAGACAACATTACCACTTCTCTGCAACCAAATTATGTATTTTATTTCAACAAATTTGCAAATCTAGTTAGGTACTTAAAACAGTTACATTCATATACAAGTACTTTATTTAAGTATAGAACAGAAAATATATGTCCAAAGAAATGGACATTATTATTATATGAAATAAACATTCAATATTCTAATTTTATTTGATAGGTACATTCCATAATGAAATGAATAGTTTAATAATTCATATTATTTTATAAAGAAAAACCTGTATCAATTCTTCAAGCCTCTGTTCTTCAGGCAGTTCTTGGATTGTCTCTTGAATTTCAAGCCTTTGTACCTGTGGCTGCCTTACTCTTTGCACATCAACCTTGTGGATATGCCATCTAGAAAATATGAATTTGTAAGTCAATCAAATATTGTCATGTACTTAAGGTATATGACAAAACTATTAAGGAAGTTTTTTAAAAAATAAGCAATAATTTAAGTATATTTTACTGAATTTATTGATACTTCTGGTATGGCTACCATTTTATACTAACACACAAGACTTACTTAGTGTTTATAAAACAATATACCTACGCTTTATGTACTTAAAAAATTTTTTGGAACCTACATTAACTAGTTTTTATATAGTAGGTACCTACTTACTTCTTGTTTGTTTGTTTTATTACAGTAGCGTTGATCATGCATAGCTCCTCTGAAAAAAAAGCAATAAAGCAAAGTCGTTTTGAAACACGATTTAAGTACATATTATTATTTATCTAAGTATAATTACTCTTACCTAACAAATTCGAAGCTTTAGCGTAGTGAAGTCTGGCAACGCCTCGAAGTAACTGAGAGCTCAGGCGCAGAGAAAATCTTTTGGCGGGACGCCCGGACTCATTCCTTACAACCTCTAATAAATCCTCACTATAAAAATAAAAATCCCAAAAATTAAGATATCAAAAGTTAAGAACAGTTTAAGTTACATTATGATGATTATTATTAATTAGTTTTACCATATTCTTCGAATATCCTGAGACCAAAGCTGTCGATGTGTAATATGGGCAAAACGTAGAGGCCACGAATCCGCTACCCAACATAGATAAAAACGGCCCCCTCTTTTTAACGATTCCACAGGGTAAAACATTTTTACAACAATAAATTGGGAAAAATTCTCAAGATGACTTAAATGTACGACTTTATCTTCATGCAACAAGTCAAAGGCGCGAACTGCGATGTAAAAGAGAAGAGAATGAATTTTTGAAAAGATTCAAAAGATGTCCGCTCGATTTCTTAATTTCCCGCTAAAAATCACAAAAACTTTGACCATAGATTAAAAAAAAAACAGATGTAGTCTTTCGAACAACGGCTGCGTTTGTAAATAAATAATAGAGGGCGAAAGACTTTCCTGAAAATTGTTAAAAAAGCAAATGACTGTTATTATTTTAATAATAAGCTAATGTTTGTGCCGAAATTTTTCTTTTTTACTTATTAAAGCTGCACTATTGAGTTTTTCTAAACTTAGTCGAAGTGTCATGCTTTATTACGTAAATGAGTGTACACCCCCTACCCTGTATTAACGCTATGCTAGCACACACAGGTATATACATAGTAATTATAATGCTACAAGATAAATAAAGTGACTCGGACTAGTTTATAACAAAAAAGGATGGGGCGAAGTGTAGTTGAAGTTAGGGTACTACCATAGATGTTACATAGGAAGGTTTTTCAGACACTATTCAAGTTTGAGTAGCACATTATCTGCGGTCATTATCTATTTTGTAGTTTAGATGAGACATCTGAACGCCAGTTTTTCATTTAGGTTGGTATTCATTCGGAATTTTACAGTAGTAGGGCTTGTTGAATATTATTACGGAATATCAGTAGAAATAGAAATAAAAAAGTACTTATTAACTAATAATTTATTAATAACTAAATTTACTACTACAAAAGCAAATCAATAATCAGTTGACAATTATATTTTTGGTAAATGAACATCCCTGATATTGAACAAGACATGTCAGGCTTAGTAGTAATAAAACATAATTTGAAAATAATGTATTTCATAACAATGAGTTACTAACAACAAATAAATGGATATTGTACAATATACTACACGTAAGATACTTGTAACAATGTTTGGATGCCGATATTGAAATGCAATAAACAAAGCGACTTATTACTAATTAGAATTAGATGGAGTACTTGAACACACCACCACTTTCTTCAACTAAAGCTTTAAGTCTCGTCAAAGTGGTTTTGTTTAAGTGCTCTGTGTTCAGGCCCGATTTAAAAGCTGTGGACAAAGCATCTTCGGCTTCCTGGCGTTTGTTTTCCAAAAGATAGAAATTGATGAGGCGCGAGTAAGCATTGCCTATAGATGCATGCGTTATTGTTTTGTTTGTTTTTAGAACATTGATTAGATTTTCAATTATTTCTGGCTGTTTTCGTGAGTGACTTTCTTGGAGTAATCTCCTGAATACGACAACAGGTGACTTGTGTAGCCATTTGTTCCAAAGTGCTTCAGCCTCTTTATGTTTTCCCGAAAGAATAAGCTCCATCCATAAGAGATTTGCTGGCAAGAATTTTCCTTGTGCACCTGCTATATCGACGATTGTGTTACCTATAACAAAAAAGTACTTCATTGAAAACGATGCATCAGTGTAAGACAATCAAGGTGCTGGGATCAGGCATAATAAATATATGATGGACACTGTAGTATAAGAAAGTTTTTAGTGTCTTTGGTCTACTGCTTTTTGTATGGCTTGAAAAATGTTTACTTACATTTGGCGACAAGTTCGTTATCCTGAATGGCAGCTTCCAGAGCGCTACTTCTTGGGAACTTCCTCAGGGCATTGTCCAAATCTTCTTCCGTTTTTGCTGCCTGTACCGACTCCAGTAAGCTGTCAATATGATGATTACCAGCACCTCGTGTGAATACTGCTAAAGTCAACTTGTCATCGTAGGTTACGCGACGTTTTATCGATTCGTTTATGTAATTACCCAGTTGTTGAATCTTTTCTACATTACCCTCTTCAGCTAAGGCCTTCAGTAAAAACTTGACCACTGCTGTTTTGGGTATTACTCCATGCTCAATGGACTTGATGGCCACATCCATTGCTTGTGACAAAAGTCCATCTTTAACCATATTCTCAATTTTTTCCGAAATGTCGTTCTTGGTAGGTTTCGTAGGAACTTTTCGGTCAACTATCTTTTCTACAATGTCGGCTTGTTTGCCTGGCTTCACGTTTTTTTCTTCTGGGATAATGAAGGGTACTTCTCTGTTCTTAGATTTCAAATGCTTGCCGAGGTGTTGCAGGAATTGCTCACTGGGCACTTCTCCCTCCTCTTGTAAAAGGGTCCATAAACCAAGAGCTTTGTCAGTTTCGTCAGCCTTGCAGTATGTTTGCAGTAAATGGTAGAAGATGTTGGATCGGTCAATATGAGACAATTCCTTTGTAGCTTCTAGTAAACCCTCTAGGTACTCGGATTTACCTTCCTGCAAATGATTAAAAAATAGTTACTCTAGGTCTTTATTAACCACTGGAAAAGTTTTCAATCTGAGCCTATATAATTAAATAAGCGATGAGGAGAAATATCATCAAGCAGACACGTGTCTTGGCAAATTAGAATTTTGAATCAGCGGTGCTGGCGGCGTAAGGAAAAAATATGGTTGACTGAACTGCCTAAGGTTATTGAAACCAGACGAATAATTAATAATATCCAGAAAAGGAGAGGAAACATGGTATGCCACCTTATTCGCTATAACTCATTTCTTACTAGAGGCTTGAAGATTAAGAGGTAGGTTAAAAAAAAGCACATATACCTAAGTAAGTGAAAGAGATGGCAAAGGATAGAGAAAGATGGAAATCGCGACTCCGACAGGTGAACAGCACTTGAATTTTTTTGATGATGAAGATGAGGCAGAAGCATCCGGTTATGAACAGCTAGATAGATATGGTATCCTTGTATACCTCAACATATCTCTGGCAGGCGTCATCTAAGCGGCGGTGACGGGTTTGTAGTCCGGGAGTCTCGAGGATACGCCGAGCCTGGCGCAAGCGTCCACACTCTACAAACGCCAACACTAGATCGTGTAGAATATTCACTTCACCGTGCACCTGTGAACACATTAGTATTAAGTTTTCTACTTTTAGTATATGAGTCATAGAGATAAATAACTTATTTATAAAGAATTTCGTAAGGTTAGGTTAAACTTCTTAGCAGTTTTTTGAAGTACTTAGTTTTGGGAACAGATATTACCAATCATTAAAAAAACAATAATCATAGCAGGGTAAAACGTGTAATCATGTAGAAACTTTTCTTTGGCTGTTCTTGAAGTAGTTTTGGTGATACAAAAAGATATTGAAAGTGATATAAAAACCAGAGGTTGGCAAATTAAAAGTGATTGGTCAAATGTGTAAATACCCGATGAATACGCGTGATTAAACCGTTGCGTCCTCTAATAATGAATAATGGTCCCGCCAATATTACTTACTTGTGTACTAAGATCAGCCAACCACTGTAGTTTAGTGGCATCCTCTTTCATGATTAAAGCCTTCATAAGCTCGCCTTTCCAAGGAGTACTCCTGTACTGTTTGCAAGAGTACTCAAATTCCTTAAGAGCACTCTCTATGTCATCTTTCAGTATATGAACTTTAATTGAAGGTCCCAGTATCACATTTGAAGCTTGAATATAGTTGTTTGCTATTAGAGTGTTCGTCATTTCCTTTACCTGAGAGAAAAAGTATTTAATTAGGTTAAAATCAAAGAAATTAATAATAGCTTGATTTATTTTTTAATATAAAAAGTTTTAATGCGTAAAGTATATAAATCGTCGTTTAGAATACTGAGGGTGGGGTGAAGGTTTAGTATATTGTTACGAGTTAAATGTATTTTCATACCTGTGCATCATTTTTCTGTTCTGCTAACATGTTCAGCATTTGCCAGCATTTAGAGTTAACCATGAAGCCAGGGGTTTCATCAGCCTGTTTGTTTTGTTTTAGATATTGAATGGCTTCGTCAAACCTGTTGGCTTTTACTAAAGCATAAGCCATCACTACAAGTTTGTATTTGTTCAGTTCGAAATCGGGATTCTTCTCTGAAAGTTGCTTCTTACAGTCTTCAGCTCGCTGTATTTCACCATTTTCACAATAGCACTCAAATAGCTGTGCTAATGTAGCTGTAGTCAGTTCGAAGTTGGTCGCCTTTAATTCTTCTAAGAAACTGTTAACTTTGCTAACATTGTTGTCTTTTATATATGCTACAAGCAATTGTTTCTGAATGCGAGTTAAGTTAGCGCTACCTTTAGCCTTCAAGTTTTTGTACAGACCTTCAATCTGAGCGGTGGTACGAACTCCATTCGTCCTGCGGGAATTTTCTAATGGAACCATCTCCATGTCAGTTGTCGTCAATTTGGATAGCAACTCTGAATGATTAGTCGTCATGTTTTCTCCAAGGAATTGTTGAATAGATTCGGCAGTCTCTGTCGTTATTCTTAAGCCTTTTGAGTAAATACCTTGGAGTAGGCTTTCCACTAAGTCTGGTTTGCCCAAGCTTTTGATAGATGACAGTAAGATGCGGCTGATTTCTTGGATAGCATTGGTCTCGTCACTAACGATGTCATCAGTGGTCGCGTCATCTTCAGCCTGCGCTAAGGCTGGCGGCTTGCTACAAATAACATGGAGTATCGACACGAAAGAGTTAACATCCTTAGTTTTGTTCAAAGCATTGATAAGTGGTCTAGCCACCAAGCCGTAGTTGCCTCTTGGACGATATTGCAGAGCAATTTCTGCCGCGCTCTTGATGTTTCCTGAATCCAACAGTTCCACCATTATATTCCTTGCACAATGTATAACGGGAACATTAGCAATCTGCAGTTTGAGTATCACATTTTGTGGCGTGTCTTTTTTAATCAAGTAAGGAATTACATAATCTCTCAGAGCTTCTCCAGTGGCAGATATGCCATTGCCGACCATATTTCTAAGGATCTGCAGAAGACCCTCTTCATCATTCTCCTTTCCTTTCTGCGCTAGCAAAGGCCAATAGTAATGTGGTCTGATTTCTAGGCCTTCTTTCTTTAATTCTTGGAATAATTTTAGGGCCAGTTCAGTATGACCATGTTGAAGTGCACCTTCAGTAGCGATGAAGAAGGCATTAGGTACCAGTCCCTCGCTAATCAATTCCCTGCAGGTTTTGATGATATCATCAGCTGATTTATTAATCCTTAACAACTGTTTAACAAAGAATGCTCCCTTGAATAAAGTATCTTCAACATTAGTGGACTTGGGCATGGTCTTCATGATTTTCTTTGCAGTTTCCTCTTGTCCTTTGTTAAGCAGTCTCAAGATGAGATTGCACACATCCTGGTTATAACCTATACCTTTCTGCAGGTGTGGGATCAGCTCATCCACTTTGTCGCCATGGCCGCTGACAGCAAGGTGCTCAATAATCTCCAGAATATCCTAAAGCAAATAATTGTATACTCAGTATTGTACTGCAATGGAGTGGAATAGCGAGATTAAAACATAAAAACAGTATTTGGTTTCTCTAAGTTTGATATCTTTTGAATTCTTCATTTCAACCAATATCCATCTAAACAGCAGAAGCTCAGATAGAATACACATAATAAAACACCTTACCTTGTCAGTCATAAAGGTTTCCTTATCGTTTGCTGTTTTGATGGTGGCCTGCACCCCAGCAATATCTCCTTTCTTTCCATATCCACATGCTAGCAGCGTGTATGTACGGTTGGTAGGCTCCAGGCCTGCTCCTGCCATTGTTTCCAACACTGCTTTGGCTCCTTCAGTGTCACCGTGAAAAGCGTGGCCCATAACTAACGCGTTTAGTACAGGCTCGGAAACAGGCATGCTCAGTTCCCGCATTCTTTCTAATACTTTCGTGGCGCCTTCAACGTCACCCTCTTGGCAGTATCGCCACATCAGTCTTTGGTATGTTACCCTATATTAAAAAGATTGTATTTAAGTTGATTGTCTAATGTATAACATGAAAAATTTGAGATCCCCATGTTGTCAACCTATTATTTTTACAAGATAGTCATAGTAGTACACTAGTAATGGGGAAACCCCTGATTGTATGTGTCAATTTTCAAATAAGAATTATGGTTACGAAAATAGGTAATTCTGTATAACAATGCGGAATTAAGACAAATATGTGACAAAAACCCCAACGAGGGGATTAAAAAAATAACAATCAAATATCTTTTCACCTGTTGGGCTGCAATCCCTTCCTCTCCAGTTCTTCAAGGAACTTGGCAGGTGAGAATGGGTGCTCATTCTCAATGTACACCCTCAACAAGGCATTGTAGTGGGATATGTCCATGGGTATGCCTCTCTCTGTGAGGACACTCCATATCTTCTGGACAAGCAATGTTCTTTGTTCCGGTAGTTCTTCTGGTACCAGTTCACCTAATGAATGAGGAAATGGTAATTTATTGCATCTTTACTTATTTTCTTTTATGAAAGATAAATGCTGTCCTTTCTGCTGACCTTTAACATTGCATAATCTTAACATACTTAAATTACACACAATGACTCCTAAACTCCTTAACTGATGAGATCTAACTTGAAAGATAAAATATCTGAAGATCACAATAGTATTACATATATAGATATCTATATCTAGTCACAATATGCATGCAATTGAATAACAAAACACATGCATGCAAAAAGAATGGTACTGTGAGAGCAGATAATAGTACAGGAGACAGTACATGGGTGGCATAGAGACATTATATCTTGCTAAGATGTTAATGATATACTTCATTTTTGTCTTATTTGTTATCAGTATGAAGCTTGCTGAGTCAGTTAAATGTGTCAATCATTTTAATAAAATTTGGCATTAGGTTAAAATTCAGATTGACAGTTCTTAAATAATTACTAAAACAGAATTGTCCACTATTTCTTACTGCATAATGTGTTCAATGTATCTTGCTACTTAAAAATGAAATATTCCTGTTTTATTTAAAATCTTACCACAACACCTGATGACCAGTAGTGACTGTGAGCTTGTGATGTCATTTCTAGATCTGATTTCATCAAACACTTCATCAATGTCTTTCTTTGTGATCCTCCCAAATCTCCGCACTTCTGAATCTAGTTTTTGTAACAATGGTTCCAAGCTCTCCTTTTTCTTTGTAGCATAGTCTCTCAATAAAACACTGAAAACAGAATTACAAATAAATGAAGGCTTAGTATTATTCCAGTTAAAGTTGTAATGAAAATTTAGTTGATTACTTGTAGACTTGCAAGCTTAGAATAAACTAAGCATTTTTCTCTTATCAGTTGAATCTTTAAAAGGCAGTTTGGATTTTGGATTTCTCCTTGGCTATAGCGAAATAAATGTTTTCTGTTTACAAAAACTGTAACAGTTATAAGTTTTCATACACATAGGTACAAATTTCAATGGACACTACTCAGAAAAAATAGGACCATCCACCTGACTTAAATAGCGACTAAAATACATTTTATTTTATTAATATATTTTTATTTACTTACTTATTAGCGGCACTGAGAGCTTTGGGGTTAATGAGAGAACTGGCTTCAGCGGTCTTAGCCGAGTTTAGTATAAGCGTTCTAGCCGCACCAGTGAAGTATCGCACAAACTTTGTGGATCGTAGAAGTGACGACATTATGTTGAACTTTATTTTTAAAACATTAATAATTGAATTGGCCCTGCTCTATAATGTCAGGAAAATCTTTAAACTTCAATCAAAATTGTATGAAACCACCAAGAACTACCTCTAAAAGAACTTTGAGGTTATGTCAAGTTATGTCACTTCGTTCTATGGTTTGTTTTTTGGTTTTGCAACACTCAGGGGCCGTAGTAAAAAAGTCAAATTGAGAAATTTTAGTTCTTATATTAATTTAATTTAATATTGTCGTCATTCAACAAAAAACAATACAAGCATTTACAATAAGTATAGGCAAAACTGAAAGATTGTTTTTTAAAGCGTTAAAATTCCGACCCAGAAAATTTATTTCTGGGGTTTGTTTTAAGTTACTTTTGTTTTAAGTTTTCGTTAGAATTTGAAGTCATGTTTATTGTATGTTCCAGTAATTTAATATATTATAAGTTTTTAACGTAATTATTTTTAACTTAAGTTTACAAAAATAGGTACGCATTGATTTCAAGGTTTTGTGCCGGCTGTCAGCTGATTTGTCAAATCTGTCAACTATTCCGGCTTGGCAAGTTAACACGACGCAAAGTCGCAAATACTTCGCAAATTCACGTAGCGTAGCGCGGGATTCGGCGCAGCGGCTCTGTAGATTTCTTAGAGAAAGTTCAGCCAGTTGACGTTTAAAAGGCAAAAAATTGCCTTTACTTGTAATAAATATAAATAAGCAGTGAAAAAAACAAATAACAAATATGGTGAGGTCTTAAATTGTATATTTCCTTTGACTTTGATCTGACCTTCACTCAGAGGTGGCTCTATAATTCTTTATCAATAATTCGCTTATTATTCTAGTGAGATAAACCTATCATGTTAATATCAATATCAAAGAATATTAAGTAATTCAAAGTTATTACACAGTACTGAAACTGCATTATATCCACGACCTCTAGATATTACGATACAAAAAAAGATATAGTTTTCTGAAGTTCACTCGTTTCGTGATGCATTTTCGAAATATGCCATTTTTGTAGCTATTGCTAGTCGATAGGAAGTTTTTTCAAGCTTTATAATTATTATTTACTTATCTAGTTTGTCTGAAATAACATAAAAGTCTAATTTTGTTGAGATAACTTCTAACCATGGCAACAGACTTTCCAGTAATCTTGTTTTGTACTTATTACATAATATTATTACTGGCTTGGCTTACTAGCTCTAAGAACCATGTATATAGTGGAGGGTACTATAATAGTACAGTACGATGAGGGTATATCAACTAACAAAAATCTATGTAACAATTTTCGTCAGCTAATCAGCCACAGATCAGAGTCCAATATAATCTTTATCAAGTTACAATCATGTACAAATTTTATTGGTTTTATGGAAGCTGAATGGTCACTCTACAAAGAAAATTTGCTAGAAGTAGAATGGCTTCTAGATTTATATTAAAATCTCTATTTCAGGCTGAACCAATCAGAGTTGTTGTCACTGGGGCTGCAGGCCAGATTGCCTACTCCCTGCTGTACCAGATTGCATCAGGAGCAGTCTTCGGTCCCAATCAGCCTGTATACCTCCACCTTCTTGATATTGCCCCCATGATGGGAGTCCTTGAAGGTGTAGTCATGGAACTGGCTGACTGCGCTCTGCCTCTGCTTGCCGGAGTGCTACCTACTGCCAAGCCTGAAGAAGCATTTAAAGATGTTGTTGCTGCATTTTTAGTAGGAGCTATGCCCAGGAAAGAGGGTATGGAGAGGAAAGATCTCCTAGCTGCCAATGTTCGCATTTTCAAAGAGCAAGGTCAAGCCCTTGACAAAGTTGCACGCAAGGATGTGAAAGTCCTTGTTGTTGGTAACCCAGCTAACACCAATGCTCTTATCTGCTCTAAGTATGCTCCTTCCATCCCTAAAGAAAACTTCACAGCTATGACCCGTCTTGACCAGAACCGTGCCCAGTCTCAGTTGGCAGCTAAAATCGGTGTACCAGTGCAAAACGTAAAGAATGTCATCATTTGGGGCAACCACTCTTCCACTCAGTTCCCAGACGCGTCAAATGCCGTCGTGAATGTTGGTGGTGCTGAGAAGTCAGTACCTGCGGCTATCAATGACGATGCTTACTTGAAGTCCGCATTCGTCAACACAGTGCAAAAGCGTGGTGCCGCCGTCATTGCCGCAAGAAAAATGTCGTCAGCTCTGTCCGCCGCTAAAGCCGCCTCTGATCACATGAGGGATTGGTTCCTGGGAAGTGGTGACCGCTGGGTGAGCATGGGCGTTGTTTCCGATGGATCATACGGAACCCCCCGCGACGTTGTATTCTCCTTCCCCGTCACAACTGCCAATGGCAAATGGAAGATCGTTCAGGGTCTTACTATCTCAGACTTCGCGCGTCAAATGTTGGACAACACTGGCAAGGAGCTGTCTGAGGAGAAGCAGGAAGCTCTGGATGTCTGCAAGGATTGACCAAGCACTCATTAATTTAAAAAGCAATATAGCATTAGAGTATAAATACGAAACATTTATTAATAGTCGCTACACACTTTAATTTTATCAAAAGCAGCTATTGCTTGAATTGCAATACAATGTGATCAACTCATTTATTTTTGTCTTACAGTTACATATTATTTGAAATAAGTCATAATAAAGATATTATTGGTTAGGCCTTTTTTATCACACTATTTTGTGGTTATATTTTATATTTTCATATTAAAGTCTAAAAGCATTTATTATATAAATTACGTTATATTTTTGAGACTTTTATTATATTCTGCACTTTGATGTCGACGATTCCGTTATCACGTCATGTTACTTGTTTATAGATCGATAACATTTATTGCTAAACAAAGGTCAATGTAAATAAAGATTAGTTCGATACATGTTACTTTTATATTTAACTTGCTTACTAGTTTTCCAGCTATAACATTTTCCACCTTTACCTAATTCCTAATTATTCATGAATAATGAATTAATGAATTATGATAACGAACAATGAGACCTTGGGTTTGCCATAATGGATTGCGTAAGTTCAACTAGATAAGTAAATCTAATTATGTAGTGGAAAATTTATTGGATAGAAGGACAACTATTCCCTAAAAATATTCCTTAGTCTCAAAGTACCTATGTATGTATGTAGTATTTCTATTTATAAAATGTGACCTCCGTCACATTTTATGGACTCTCGAAAGAGTCCTGAGCACAGCAATTGGATAGACTGGTTTATGTTACAAGGAAAATGTATAAGTAGTTACAGTTTTTTTAACTACTGAACTCACTGTTGAACCCCCCTTTTTTGGTGCCGCTAAGGGATTCCATCCTCGTGTCGCGGGGGGTTAACACATACGCAAGTGTGACCGCGATTATAAAATTTGTACGTCATTTGTTTATCATTAATTGCTGATAAAAAATGTTGCTATAGGCATCCATAGATATGTCGATGCTTTATGTTGATGTATAATGTAAAATTCTTGATGTTCTGGTAGATCGCACACGGTTATTATCTGGCTTCGAACACAATAATTGTAGAAAAGACTGATTTAAATTACTGGTCATGCTTGGGTATGGACGACAAGACACTATAGCTAATATTTTATAAACATTAGCTACTCAATTGAAAACAAAAGACTGACGTAGTGTGTGTCTCAACTGAAAACAAAATACGTTCGTTACCCCCATTCGTATAAAGTGTAGGTATAAACGCCTAAAGGGGGGGCCTTTAGGCGTTTATACCTACACTTTACCTACCGTCGATCCTTTGAACTTATAAATCTTATAATAATATAGGTCGCTCTTTTTACGTTGTCGTTGAAGGGCTTATTAAAATGAAATAGCTTGGTCGCAGGCGTCGTAGCACCTTAGCTTATTGACATAATTGTTTTGAATCATTAGAATTATTATTACCTATTAGGACTCTATGTGCTACATTACACGATCACGCTTGCGACGATTGTCGAACTACAAAGAACGCATTTTTTTAAATTTTAGTTTTCTTGATGTTCAAAACGAGTGAACGGTGTTATGGTAACCGGTAAAATCAGAGTGACTGTCTTCCGCCTGCACTGACACTGACACTATTCGTATCTATTCTCCTGACATTTTTCCAACATAATAATTTTTATACTATATATTTTTTTAAATGCGGACATCACATACATTGTTCTGAACCCTAAGTGAGTTGCTAAAGCACTTGTGTTATGGAATTCAGATACTACGAAGGTACCACAAACACCCAGACCCGAGACAATGTAGAAATATGATTTTTTTTATTGACCCGTCCGGGGATCGAACCCGGGACTTCAGAGCTAGCGACACCTTGAAACCGGTGCGTACGCCACTCGGCCACGAAGGTCATTATTGGAAATACATTAGGGGGTGAAAACCTCACGGTCAATCCCTATTAATATTATAAGTTAAAGTAACTCTGTCCGTCTGTCTATCTGTCTGTCTTTCTGTCTGTTACCCTTTACGTCTTTCACTGGACTGACTTTAATGAAATTTGGTACAGAGATAGAGTTGACCTTGAGAAAGAACATAGGATAGCTTTTATCCCGGACTTTTGAAGAGTTCTCTTAGAAACGTGATATATACCGACTTCGAAGCGGGCGAAGCCACGGGCGAAAAGCTAGTACAATATAATTTATAATGTTCTGTGGTAAAAACTCTTAGGAGAACAGGCTTTGTGGGAGTTTACTAGGTACTTTATAGTAAATTCTATTAAAATTGGTCTAGCTGTAACAACGTGAAGAAGCAAAAAACTTATATGAAAAGCCTCACTTTTATAATAATTGTGTGCTTGCGAAATGTCGCTAGCGCCTTCAGAATTATTATTAGATGTAGCACATTTTAAAGCGACTCACGATAATTCTATTTTTATTGTATCTGCTATAGAGTTGCCAACCGTACCGTAGTATTCTACTATGTTCCTTGGGACTCCCTTCTATATACTGTTGAAGTAATAAATAGTACGCGATTTTTTTTAATTCCATACAATAGACGAATGGTTATATTTAGTTACACTAAAACGAATAAAAATAAATATCATGCAATTTTTTAAACTCGCCTTTTGTTCTAGTCTATTTTACTTTTATTCTAGTTATATTACCCGCCAAGCCATTGTGCTATATTTTTGACGCCTGCTGTATTTCTCATAGCATTCAAAAAAATACTGTATATCCTCACAAAAAAATTAGGAACACTGATTTGATACAAAGATACAAGCTTAAAATATAGCTTCTTCTTATCATATGGTTGATGTACTTACACCAAGTATGTGTCGTATGACAGGCAGGGAGTAGGAGTAGACACCAATCGTGAGATGAGTAATCAAGGGACACCAAACTAAGGAAAAAACAGAAAATAAATAATGATATGTGATTTGGATATCTCAGCATACTTCGAGTATTATTACCTTGTAGATCATTATCGCACGATTAATTTTAGTTGTACATCTGATACGCGAGGTATGCTAATTATAATCTTGCCGAATTTTCACAACCGCATATACCGCGTATAGGGGCAGTCCCTGACCAGCCACGGAGCAAGAGTATAAAATGCTATGGGCCCCCGCGCATCAACGCCTGTTTCACGTAATAAAAAGTTTCACCATATTTTAAAACAGATTTCTGCTCGCCCTGCTCGCACCCAAATTATTGTAGATAATGAGAATGAAATTATGACCAGGGTCATACACCACCAACCTACCGTTTGGCTGAAAAAGCGAAAACCCATTTTGAAGTCGTAAACACTATTTTTAAATGGGATTTCAAATATGAACTGGGCTAAGTATGCGGGTTTTAAATGACAAATGGACAGAACCAGTCCTAAACTACCTTAGGAAAAGGCAGGGCTGAAAAATATGTAAAAAGATATGAAGAATTTCTTAAATTAAAGGAGAGTTCCGACACTTTAACTGTCTATTTTATGTTTTGAAACAAAGTAGCGTGTGGCTGGCGGCACACTCAATAATATTGACAATCTGGGTAATATTGACAAATGTCCGCACCCGCCCAATTCTATTGGCAATGTGTAGTAAGTGTTTTGTCAATATTATTGTGTGCGCGACAAGCTTAACTACAGTGTAAGTAGGTGTAAACACAAGACAGGATGGAAGAGACATCGACGTTACAACTTCGCAAAATTACTTGAATGAAGTTGTTTCATATAAAAATAAATAATAAATCTGAAATAAAGGCTCACTATTGAGA
The DNA here is from genome assembly GCF_003590095.1 of Trichoplusia ni. NCBI lineage: Eukaryota > Metazoa > Arthropoda > Insecta > Lepidoptera > Noctuidae > Trichoplusia > Trichoplusia ni. Next base: position 3,405,606 of record NC_039486.1, on the reverse strand, counting down.
ACAATGGCATCATTTCATTAACAAGCATTTATTTGCACGTAAATTCCAAGAATCCGGGATCATGTACTGAGTCTTTTGGACGGGATAGCTTTGTTGTATCTTCCAACCCGTACTTTTACTTTTGTCCGATACCCGATACGTACTTCTTTTGTCGTCGGTATTATTTCTTGAATCCTACGTCAGAAATCCTAACTTTGTTAGCGTCTAGGATTTCGCACGGCTTCACAGCTGTCTGTCCTTCGGTTGCAAGTAATCATACTTATTAATTATGATAAGCAATTTTTCTACTCTACAAAAAGATCAATATCACTTGAACATATCTATATCCTGCTAGTTGATGCTGTCTTAGTTACCATCACACCTAGTTACCTACCATTGTATAGCAATTAGCCTTGAAAATGATTTTTGCAGAAAATTGTTTTAGAACCTGGCCAAATAGACAGGGTTAATAATATAATAATACCAACCTATAAAGGATTTCTTAATTTTGTTCATTATTCGTGTTCAGGCTTATTACACGCACCGTACGAAAAATGGTAATTTATATCATTAACGACTTGTGTATAAACTTGACTACAGATATTTCAAGAAAGACACGTAGAGAAAGCACGACATTTTTTTCAAAAGTTTCCTCAAAGATCGTGACAGATAAAACTACAAATGAAGACTACTCACACAGCGCTTAAAAGTAGATGTTAAATCGATATTTTGTTTAGTGCGCAGGTGGTTATCTAAGCTTCCTTAAATCAATATCTTTTTTTTATCTTAAAGAAGCATACTCACGATACAAAGTTTGCCGTAGTCATTCTTTGAATTCCTTTTGATGTAAGCTAAGTAAGATAACAAATATGAGATATTAACCATTTACTATAAAATATTTATTTTTTAATAGTCCCTGCATTCCTGATGGCTAACTATACCCATGACCCAGTAAATCAACACGCACTATGTTAGTGATGCGTCATCTTAATACCTGCGTGGGACAATCATGTGTAACACCTATTTAATGAAAATAATCTATTTTCTGGAGGTTTTATGGTTAATTTGTATCTTCACGAATTTATTTTTAACATGTCAATTAAGACCATCTTGTAAGGAGGGGGTCGTGGCTAAGCTATAACCGCATAAGTGAAACAATCACAGGTTAAGCTATGCTTGACGCGGTTGGTCCGTAGATGGGTGACGGCTGTTATTCTTACATCTTTGACAGTCGTTACAGGTAGTCAGAAGCTTGAAAAGTCTGTCAACCAGTCTAACCAAGTCTAACCAATCGTGTTGCCCAGGTAACTGGGTTGAGGAGGTCAGATAGGCAGTCGCTCCTTGTAAAACACTGGTACTTAGCTGAAACCGGTTAGACTGGTAGAAGACCCCAACATAGTTGGGAAAAGGCTAGGCTGAATGGATTTGAATGAAACTTTACCACAATATAGCTTATACATCAGAATAACACATAGGCTACAATTTTTGAGGTTTCTAATGTGAGGTCGTAAAAAAACACATTTTTTGCGCTTACATTGCAAACGCTGACTGAATCCTACAAGATAGATAGAAGGCAGATAGATAGATAGAAGGTCACGCGGATGAAGTCGCGGGCAACAGCTAGTAATATATATATTTGTAAGTTTCTATGTATAGTTTATTTTTTAACAGAATGACATTTCCTGTACGTGTCCTATCAAAGTTTTGTAACAGTGTGATGCAATGCAATAACCCGTAATAGATAAAGAGTATATAGAAAAAAGATAAGCATTAGATTCATTTAAGAAACAATAGGATTGCTTATGCGCCCGGAATGGGTTCCGCTCCGTATCATCAAAGTATTCTAGTGATAGAATTTAAAATTAAATAGGTCTTGTACCTATTTAATTATAAATTCTTTTTAAGTTTTCTATTTTATAGTCGAACTCATCTATTTACGGCCTGTTGGTCTAGTGGTTAGTGACCCTGACTGCTATACCGGAGGTCGTGGGTTTGATTCCCACCCAGGACAAATGTTGTGTGATGAGCATGATCATTTGTTCTGGTGTCTGGGTGTAATTTATCTATAATATGTATGTATTTAGAAATATATAAGTAAGTTTATCAGTTGTCTGGTTACCATAACACAAGCTCTGCTTAGCTTGGGATCAGAAAACCGTGTGTGAGTTGTACCAGGATATAAAAAAATATATATTAATAACTTACAATACTTATGAGTTGCGTTCAAACTCGTTGATACTGCAACGTGGTGGTACCCGGTACGGGTCTTTGCGTCTCTCCCACGGCAGAAAAATATATCAGTTTGTCACACGTCATAGCAAAAAGCAGCACACATGACTCCATGCTCAATTAAGGAAAAGATTATCTTCGAAAACTGTCGTAACTCAGTCAGTAAAACTGGAGTTATTTACGATTTCAGAAAATCGGTGGTACGAATTTGTTACTAGAATCAAAAAATATATGATAAGTTAGCTCGTAGAGTTAGGTCGTAAACAAATGTTTGTTTACTTTGCGAAACTAAGGCGCAGATACTCAAATTCTTTTTCCTTATGATTAATCAGATGCCTGTAATGATTAATGCTGTCATATGATAATACTAATTATAGGCTACGCGTACGATTTTTATCTACTCATTTCTATAATTAGTTGTCTTAGATACGATGATTCTGTGTCTTAGAGGTAATTATGACATTAGGATGAATAATAATAATATAAGGATAAATAATATAAGAAATGCAATAGTATTTTTACGCATTTTTTTATCTTATTGACTAATCCTATGACTCTTTATAAATCAGGATATACTGTTTCGCTTTTTCTGGCTTAAAGATACGTCCTACTACGATCCATGTATAAATGAGATAATTTTAACTAGTGATTAGAATGACATTCAATTGCTGTGGAAGAATAGCGTGAAGGATCATCGTGTCGATGTATGTACCTATAACTTGACTACTTACTCAGCTTTTCACAAAAACCTAAAATAATCTAGAATCATTTCTTTGGAGGAAAAGTAAAAGTTTAGAGTGGGACACTAGTTAGATCGATACACTTGCACCGTCTGATCTTCATGGTTTGTAGAGCTATGCTGGCGCTGCTGCATCGGTCGCAGAAGATCTGAAACGGGACCAAATGCTAGTTGGTAGTTACTTGTTTGGGTCGTTTTGAGCTATTTTAAAGCTTTTGGATCGTGTGGCCCGAGTGACAAAATGCTTTACAAAAATCTGGCTAGGTTTCTTGTTGCCATTTTCTGTGATCGAGAGGCTGGCTTTGAGTTTGCAAGGAGGATAAGGATAAAAAAAATAAAAATACAGTTTTTAGTGTACATAAATACAATTTAAACCAAAGATATCGGAATCTTTATTGATTAGAAAAAACAAGGAATCTGATTTGCATGAATACAAATTTGATAGGGAGTTTTATCAATCATTGTTTTCGGCCAGTGCCAGAATTATCATTGTATATTGGATCGACTAAAGACTGATTCACACTGGTGAATTAGAAAACCTTTTTTAAAGGAAATGTTACCTTTTACTAGGTCACTTGGGAGCCTGCTAATGTCTAGCTTTAAAAAGTGAAACTGTGGCAATACTAACGGTGCTATGGATTGAAGCATAAGCGGAGACTCACTAAATGGCGTAAAGCAAGTCTGTCCAAAACTGCAACAAAGCATTCTTTAAGGGGTGGTGAAAGGCCACATGTTCTAATACTTATGGGGAATTCATTCTAAGCAACCATATCTCGTGAATGAGCTAATGACCTTGTTAACCCCTGAACATTCGATTACTCTTTTTTTTTGTAACCCCCGACGCAAAAACAGTTTATTTTAAGTGTGACGTGTCTGTCTATCTGTTCTTGTGGTCATCACACAGTTTTAGGAAAAAGTATTAAAATTCTCGAAAAATGTATTTCGGCATTCAAGCATTTGAGTTCAGTTTGCCGCGCCCGTGTGTAAGCGCCTCATCATTCACTATCATAATAAGTGATTCCCTGATTTAATTTCCAGATAAATCAATTTATTATTTAAGTCCGACGCATCTGCGCATTGTTAATTATTCGATCAGTGAACAGTGTAAGAAACATAATTATGTTTGTGAATGTCTAACATAATCATGGAAGTCAAATTGATCTTAGCTTTTCTATTTGTTTCTTTTTTAAGTGTAAATTGCTTCGATTTAATTGAAAGACGAAATGGCGCTATAAATGCAAGTTATTTGGAAGAAGTAATAGATGCGCAGGAGTGTGACCGGCAAGTAAAAGTAATTAGAGAAAATGCATTGTTGTTACTCCAATGTAAGTGGAAATATAATGCGATGTTTAATTATTTTCTGAAATGTACCAAGTGTTTGATTTGTTATGATATAATTTATTTTTATAAAAGAAGGCTCAAGGCATATAAATATTTGTTTAATTTTTATTATTGCGTGTACCAGATTTCAAATAAAAAACTATTCAAGTAGGCACTGTTTAAGCGGTTAATTGCTGACTGTACTACGCGCTTCCAAAATGTCATTCTTATGGGGTGGAACTCTTAAAAAAAATTACCTAGATCTATTCATGTATATGCAAGCATCTTTTAGAATTAAAACATAGTGCTTCTCGGCATTGTGGCTCGTTGTTTCAAAAAGTGTAGGTTAACTTTTTTAAAGTCTTCGTGGCGGTTTAAGAATGCCCTTTAATGTTACACCTTTAAATATGTTCACAATTATTAGAGTCTACATTAATATATCTATTTATACTTATACTTTTTTACAGATTTTTTGTGCTTGTGTTGTACACGAACACGTTTCTGTGAAACAGATTAAGCGTACATTCAGGCTATTTCAGATTATTGGCTATTTAAAATAAGGTTTCGTAATCTCTTTGACAGTTGCCGACGCCGGGCTAAGAACACCAAGAGGTATACTCACTGGCAACACAATAGACCTTGGAAACTACCATCAATGTTTAGGAATAGATCATCAACTGGAAGAGATGCACATTCAGGGAAAGTACTGTTCGATCGAAGTTCCTTTCGACCAACAGCTCCACCTACCAAGATCTCAAGATCTGGAAGGATTGCCGTTCAATCCAAACTCTTTACGAGTGGATAATGCTACTATGAAAATGATGCAGCAATATGATGTCATGAGAAGACTGGTACGGGCCATCGGTGGAGATTTCAATGGACTGGATTTGGGAGCCAGGTAAGCCAAGTAATGAAATTGTCATTGTAATCAGAAGTGGAGTCAGCCGACTATTCAAACTTATTTACTTGCCTTATAAATAACTAGCTTTTCGCCCGTGGCTTTTCCCGCGTCGAGGTCGGTTATATCGCGTTTCCAAGAGAACTCTTCAAAAGTCCGGGATAAAAACTATCCTATGTTCTTTCTCAAGGTCGACTCTATCTCTGTACCAAATTTCATTAAAGTCAGTAAAGTAAAGTAAAAAAAAGTAGACATGAAAGCGTAACAGACAGACCGACAGAGTTACTTTTGCATTTAAAATATTAGTAGGGATTCTTGACCGTATAAATAGCTACTTGCAATTGTATGCATGTCGGTTGTATCATTTATGATATTCCTCATTTAAATCACCCAAGTCGAGCCACTAATCTCAGCGTTTACGCAGCCTACTTGTAAAAAGGGGACTTTTTATTGTTAGATATAAATCACAGATATCTATAATTGATAAGATATCTTGTACTGTGATGATCGTATATCTAAGGATGTCCAACGTTTTAAACAAGCGTGTGAATTATATTTTTCTTTTTTCAGATCGTCACCAGAAAATCCTCTATCCACCTCAGTTTTTAGTCTGTCGGTGTGTGTACCAAAACCGTGTACTACGGAGCAAGCTATTACGTCTTTATTGTTCAACGTTTCTCAAATTGGTTTCAATTATACGGATGCCTACTGTCGGCTGCCCAACGACAAGCCTTGGGTTACTGCTGATTTTGTGGCTGTGTAAGTTGTGTTACTATGAATAATAATTTAATAATATTTTTTTCACTCTCACACACCTGTTTCCGAACCGGTTAGAACCAGTAGTCAGTTCTAGGCTATGGTAATCAGAAAACTAATAAAGACACATAGTACAGTGTCTACGTCACTATATTATTCCTATAATCTACTCAATATTCAATGCATAATAACTTTATTGCTTCCATAGTATATAAAGCCCGCACGATGGTATTGCGATTGGCGGCCATCTTGGTGACGTAATCGAACTGTCACATTTATAATAATATTATGAATTACATCCTTAACCCTTACTTATTGACCTACTAAGAAAACCTAAAAAGCTCATTCAAATTTAAAATTCTAAAAGAATTATGTAAATGACTATGTAATTACATTTTTATCTGTACTTTTACGGTGAGTGACGTCACACGGCTATTATTGTGACAAAGTTCTATCGCAATATCAACGTGCGGGGCTTATACCTACACATGTTAACAGATGTAATGTTAGATTTATCTATTTTATTGGGATTGTCTTAAACCAAAATCAATGTCATTTTACAGTAACCACATGTATGCATCCGGTATTTGATTAAATTAATCAACTGTTTAATACTCTTATCTTTTCAGATCGTTCTTTGCTGTTCTTGGAGGTTTGACGTTAATAAGCACCTGCTACGATATCGGGTATCGATTTGTATTGAATAAAGGTGAGTTTTTTGTTTTTCCTCACGTGACTGTATTTTATTTTGATCTAAGGCCCATGTACATGCATGGCTTATTGAATCTCGTGATCACACATCTCACAGCATGTGTCTCAAGTGTTCTATATAAAAGTAAGATGAACACCATCTGAAGAAATTTGTGCTTTTGAAACGTTTAAATGATAGAAAAATTTAAAAGATTCATATTTTATCATCATCAAAATTTGAGCATTTGTACGTGTAGCGATTTCCATCTTCCTCTATCACTTCCAGTTGGGTTATGTTCTTCCTTTCTCTTTCTCTTCGAGCCTCTAACTGTCCTTCTATTATATTAGTTGCAAATGAGTCATGGTGAATTGGGTGGCCTATCATGCTCGCTTTTCTTTTCACAATATTATTATTATTTTGCTCTGGTCTCATTAACCTTACGCGGTAAGGAATTCTGCATAAGAAACCTTTTTAGTCCACGATATTTTGCCTGTTCTAGCCTCAAGCCCTGAACGGGCTTATTAGATCCATGTCTGTTTTTTCTTATGCCTTTATCAATTAGTGTTGTAAAAAGTAATAATAGCTTAACATTTACCTATTTGATTTTCAGATGTGAAGCAAATGAGTGTGCTTTACAGATCGTTTTCTGTATATACAAATGGAGAAATATTAACGACGTTTAAGTCAGTTCCTGGGACTATACAATGTCTTGATGGGATCAGGACACTTGCTATGTTGTGGGTCATCGTCTGTCACTCGTTCAGTTCAGAACCTTTTGTAGCAAACCCAATAGATTTATATTCTGATGTAAGTATACAGTACATATATATACATGTATAGCACGGTAATCACCGTTCTCACCGAAACCTTGTACAATAGGACACTTGTATTCATAGAATTAGGGTAGCTATACAGCATAGAGCGCCATCTCTCTTTTATAACTAGAAAACGTCGTGAGTCGTCTCTGACTCGTAGTAAAGAACAAAGATTATTATTTAGAAGTAAGTTAGTTTCTTGTGAAACAGAATTTGATTTGTAATGGTGTCATAATGTATTTTCTTACAGTGGTTATTTTCTCCAAAAGCCTTATGGATAACTGCCGGGACTATGACTGTTGACACATTCTTCACCATGGCTGGAGTTCTTTTGGTTTATACGACTGTTGGAAAGATGAATCAAAGTAAGTAGCCACTCATATTGCTAGAGAGATAAGCTGAATCGTCCCTACGATCCTTCCCTCCTTATCCTTGTTCCTAAATATTTTATGCAAGAGTTTTGATTTGTTTAAATATCAGTAAGCATTTTTTTTTCAGTGACATTTGTGAAAAACCTGCACTGGTTCTATCTAAACCGTTTTATGAGGGTGACACCAATGCTGGGTATTGCTGTACTACTCCAGGTTTCGTTCTACAACCAAATTGCCGACGGACCCTACTGGGTGACGGTGGCTGATCAGGTCGAGAGATGTCGAGAGAACTGGTTGATGACCATGCTGCATGTGCAAAACATTGTGCATCCAGAAAACATGGTAAAATAAATTAATGATATTTCTCTAAACTTTAGTAAATTATTCGAAAACCCGTAACCCTTTTTTCGTACATTATTATTTCTATCGATTCCCTGTGTTGTATTCTAACTTGTGCTTTTGTCTGTTTTATTTCAGTGTCTCCCTCACTCCTGGTACATTGCTATTGACTTCCAACTTTACGTCATCTCACCCTTCATTCTCTTCTGGGTGTTTTCTGGCAAGAGTCGTACAGCCTGGTCCAGCTTGCTTGGAGGACTTCTAGTTGTGTTGATAATTTCAACTGGTTACTGCTTCTATATAGATTTGCCGGGTGGAGCCTTAGTACCTAGGTAAGTCCTTTGTTTGCTTAAAAAGATGAAAAATGATCTGAATATAATGCGATTTTTATTAGAAGTGGAATAGTAAATTATTTTCAAGTTCACTCTTTACAGATTTGATTAGAAGAGGTCATAACAAAATAGATTTATTTTCTATTTTTTTCAGTCGACTTCCCGAGTTCCAGAGGTACTACGATTTATATTACTTCAACACACTTACCAGAGCTTCCCCATTTTTCGTTGGCCTGGTGTTTGGCTATTTACTCCACGTCTATCGTAAAAAAAGATTGAATATTCCTGTGGTAAGTTATTATTTATTCCTAAATTAGCAAACCCACCCATCAGTTATCACATCCATATAGATAATTAGAGCGCTGCATTTTTCTAAAAATGAGGCGAGACTTAGACTGCATTTATTTTTTGCAGTTTTAAATATATAATTGTATGCTTTAATCACCCTTCAAATACTCTTTTTACTGTTTTAGTTTGTTGCCATGATCTATTGGGCTTGCTCGGCTGGAATATTCGCGGGTATCTTCTACTTCAAGTACAGAATCAAACAAAACGATTGGGACAATCACTTTATGGACAATTTCATGAACTCCTTTATGAGACCATGCTACGCTTGTGCTATCTGCTGGTTGATCATTGCCTGCGTTCATGGTTATTCAGGTAAAACCATTTTGTTTACTATTTCTGCCCACGAAAGAACCATAGTTTGCGTGCATACTTACTAATAGACATGTTTTGATAAAATGCCCTTTATGCTCTGAATTTTGTATTTTTTTCTGTTGCTTAAACAAATCCTACTCGACGATTGTCTTAGATAGTTTCTCGTTCATTATGTAAATTAGTGCACTTTATAAAAAAGGACTTGTTTTTACCTTGATTACATTATACATGAATTAATTATCTTCTCATTCTACAGGTCCAATAAATTGGTTCCTTTCTCATGAATATTGGAGATTGCCGGCTCGTTTGTCATACGGAATGTACCTCTTCCACCAGCCTCTCATGTTCACCCTAAATGCTACGATGGTAGTTCCCATATACTTCACTGTCGAACGTTACGTAAGTATATATTAATAACAATGTTTTTATAGTTAGCCTTATATTTCTCCAGATATTTAGTAAGAGCTTTCATTTCAATGAACAGATCTAAGACGAACTATATAGTTTACGTGTAAAAGTCTATCATATTCAAAGTATTCGGTTTTATAACAGCCAGAAGTGTGCGAAGTCTTGCGACAAAACTCTTCTCTATCAAATGGCACACTTGCTTGTAATATCTAACTTTAAAACACAAGCGGGCAGGCAGTCTTTTGTTTTTACCGGAAAGCTTACCTTGTGTTTAATGATTTATTAAGGCTACTGATTTTTTTTAACCAGTTCTTCAAGTTCCTGGCCTACGTGGTGTGGGCAGTGGTGTATTCCTTCGTCTTTACTCTAACAGTGGACACTCCAATCAGCGTCCTCTTCAAGATGTTAATGGATGCAGGTAATTATATGAGAATAAGTTAATTTAAACTCGTACATTTGGTACTCCCAAAACTTTACGGTTTGAATGTTGTCGAATTTTAAAAGCTTGCTGTTCTTAAACGTTACGATTGCATTCTAACTTTCAGCGAAACCGAAACCTCCAGCTGTGAAGGCAGATAAAAAAGTTGACGAAGATATTCCTGAGAAACTCAGAGAAGTAAAATCTGAAGACAATGTGCCGGAAGTTATGATAGTCGACACTAAAGATGTGAAACCTAAAACAACTGAAATACATGATGAACCTCAAACCAGTAAAAATTTACAAATAGAAAGTAAAAAAGATCCAGGTGACGAGGTGGTTCGTATTGATGATACTGGTATTCTCAGAGATACTAAGAATTAAATTAAGTGCAAAGTATATATTAACGTATGCATTAGAGTGTAAGGAATCGAAATATAAATAATGAGAGAAGTAATGTACGAAGGATATTAGTGCAGCACTGGATTTAACATTAATAAAATGGATTGCGACAAGATTTTTTGTGTCTTGTAAAGGAGTTCTTTGTGAGGATTGTAGGAATCAACTACATCTGAATTCAATGACTACAGCGAGGGATATGCTGTGGAATCGATCCCTGCATGGAAGAACATTATCTGATCTACAAATACTCGTTTATAATCCAGGTATAATACAGGTGTTGCTTGAGATTTGAATGTTTGTGAAACCTTTGCGACCTCAGGAGAAAATGACATAACTATGGAGCTGTTTCAATGGAGAAGTCATAAACGTTATTCACGATTTCAGAGATTGAAAGTGTTATCAAAGTCCATGTTATTTGGAGAAACAGTAGTATCTATATTGTAATCTGTGATTTTATTATGAGTAACTGGTTGATGATTAATATAAGTTGTAAATAAAGCAATTGTGATTATAATCAGTTTTTTTTTTATGTCTGGCTACTAGAATTTAAATTCAAATTTTTATATTGAATTAGCTGTTAGTACGAAAGTCTCCTTTAGAACATATCTATACTAATATATAAAGCTGAAGAATTTGTTTGTTTGTTTGTTTGAACGCGCTAATCTCAATGGAACTACAGGTTCAAATTGAATTTTTTTTTGTGTTGCCCGAAGTCGCGGGCAACAGCTAGTACACAATAAGAATAGATTGACATTGGCTACTTATATAATTGAAAAACAAGTGCTTCTCCAATTTGCGACTTGCTTGTGACTCAACTCGTGATTCACGGCCATGTGACTAGTCCACCAATCTTACTTTAGGTTAGTTACGGTAAACTTAAAGAAAACTGATTTTTACAATCATGTAATAATACGCGATCAACATTATTTAGTATGTTATCATTATACTAAGTGTCCGTTGTATCTAAAGTCCAGTCAATTTGAATCATAAATAAAAATGATCTTATAAGGTATCTATTAAAATTTACGCAAGGTAAAGAATAGGCAGTCATAGTTTTATCAAAGATTATTTGCTTATAATTTATTTCCTCAATAGATTCTTCCTAAATCCAATCCAACAAGCATCGGAACTCCTTCTTTTGAAGTTATCCCGTGACTTATGACATAAGATAATATCGATATTCAAATAAAATAATGAATTCCATTCTTCTTTTATTTTTTCCAGACAACGTTATAAGGTACAGGCAAGCAAATGCATAAGCCCGCTGAAAACCAAAAAAAAATACTTTAGTCAGATCTATGCTATTATGGTTAGCAATTAACATCAGTTTCTCAGTTTTTAATCCTTCACTCGAACAGCATAGAACTTAAAAAGCTTTAACTTAAAGAAATTGATTTCAGTACAAAGTAACACGCAGATGCTTAAATATTATTTTCCTTATGATTCAATTCTTTCCTTATGATAATGAATTCTATAATGATAACTACTGTAAACAACTGTCACTTGTTTTCACAACAGTCATTGTATACATATTAGGTGCCTCTGATTTATATTTCTGTGCCTTAGCGATAATTATGGAATTATGAATCATTTTCCTTATTTATAGTTTTTTTTAGCTTAATGACTAACTGACTGTTTAGCACTTGTAGACGATCAATGTATTGATAAGATAATTTTCCAGCGCCCTTGAACATTTAATTTTGGTTTTTTGTTACTATTTTGTGTATTGATTTTTTTATTGACAAAAAATGAATATTTTGAAGCATATTTGCGTAAGGGGAGGGAGGGGGGTAGTAGTATGCAGAAAGCTTTTAATAAAAACTAAGAATAGGCAATCATAGACCGGAGTTTCCAATGCTTTACAAACAAGGAAATAGGCGTGATTTACATAAATACAATACTTGATAGCGAGTTTTATCAGTGATTGCTGTAGGCAAATGCCGAAATTAGTATATTTGATCGCTAAAGACTAATTTACACTGGTGCAAATGTTTTTTTTATGGCAGTTGTTTTGTACAGATTATCTGGGGGCTCCTTATATACATACATATGTGGAAGTCGCAGATGATCTCTTACCCATAAATGCGACAAAGCCTCCATTAAGGAGCTTTTGGGTAGCTAATAGGACGCAACTATAGCTCGCGGATCAGAGGAGATCAAGATGAGGAGAAGTAACATGTTTTGCAAAAATGATAAAGATGTATCAGGCGTAGATGGCGTAATGAGCTAGAATTCTACATTATAGAATGGGGAAATTCTGCCATAGACAGGGAAAAATGGGGAGGAGATGGAAGCCTTTGCCCAAGCAGTGAGACATGATGACATGAGATACAAATAATACAAATATCTTGGCTTTACATTAGTAATCGATTAGACTACGACCCGCCCGTGTGAAAACGTCTCATTATATACTATCATAATAAGTGATCCTCTGATTTAATTTCAAGATTGACTAATTTATTATTTAAGTAATGCTCATCTGCGTTTGCTAATTAGTCGATCAGTGAACAGTGTACGAAATTTTATGTATGTTAAAGTCTTACGAAATCATGGAATTTAATTTGATCTTGATTTTCTTGTTTGTTTCTTTTTTTAATGTGAATTGCGTCGATATTACTGAAAGACGAAATGACGCTATTGATTCAAGTTATTTGGAAGAAGTATTAGATGCGCAGGAGTGTGATCGGCAAGTAAATGTGATTAGAGAAAATTCACTGTTGTTACTCCAATGTAAGTATTTTTTTTTTGTGTAATCTGTTTATTCCACAAAATTGCCTAGTATTGTTTTTGGATGTTTTTAAAAATCAACCAAAAAATAATAAATCAGTGACCCTTGGAATTGTATGTAGTCTGTTTTTCAAAGAGTCCAAGTTAAGTTTTGTGTTATCTTCCAGGATAGTTTCTCTTCAATCTCAGCTTAAAATTTCTGCGAAGAAGTCTAGGCCTACGCTTAGGCAATTACAAATGATCATTTATTAGGGTTTGAAAACTTTTTTGACAGTTGCCGACTCCGGTCTCAGAACTCCAAGAGGTATTCTCACAGGCAACACAGTAGACCTCGGGAACTACCATCAATGTTTAGGAATAGATCATCAACTGGAAGAGATGCACATTCAGGGAAAGTACTGCTCGATGCTAGTACCTGTCAACCAACAGTTAGAGTTACCAACACTTCAGGATCTGGAAGGGTTACCGTTCAATCCAAGCTCTTTGCGGGTGGACAATGCTACTATAAAAAATATAGAGCAATATGATGTTATGAGACGACTGGTACGAGCCGTTGGTGGAGATTTCGATGGACTGCATTTAGAAGCTAGGTAAGTTGTACGTACGAGTCTCGTTCATTAGAGCGAGAATACGCTTTTTGTAATGAAATAGCATAAATTGAAGTTTGGAATTCTTTAACAACAATTGTCGCCAAGTATATCTTACATGTAAGCATACCGATCGTATTTCTCATTTAAATCACCCAAGTCGTTCGGCAGCTGTTCTATAAGTAGATGTCGTAAATACATACTTTGTACTATGTTCGCCAGATATGAAAAATATGTCTATAGACTATCCGCTCTACATCTGAAACAAATGTGTTCCTTATATATTTCTTTTTTTAGATCTACACCGGAGAATCCTCTGAGCAACATGGTTTTTAGACTATCGGTGTGTGTACCAAAACCCTGTACTACGGAGCAAGCTATTACGTCTTTATTGTTCAACATTTCTCAGATTGGTTTCAAGTATACGGATTCTTACTGTCGACTGCCCAACGACAAGCCTTGGGTTACTGCTGATTTTGTGGCTGTGTAAGTTGTGTTATTATAAATAATAATTATTTATATTTCCGAACGAATCAGGAGTCTGTACCACGGCAACCTTAAAATTGATAAACACATATAAATCAGTTGACGTCACAATATTATTTCTATTCATTTTATAATCTATTTAGGGCCGATTTTTCAATTGCCAGATAGCTTTTATTCGACGAATATGTTTGATGTTTAGACAGCTTTTGTATAGAAAATATGTCAAACGGCCTTATTGATTCCTCAGATAAAAGTTATCTGACGATTGAAAAATCGGGCCTTAAACAATTATTTCCGTTTACAAATTGATCTGGGTTACTGTAAAATAAAATCAATGACAATCTAGAGCAAGCACATACCACAACGCATCCGTTTCTTGATTAAATTAATTGAATGTTTAATTTTCTTATCTTTTCAGATCGTTCTTTGCTGTTTTGGGTTTTTTCACGTTAATTAGCACCTGTTACGATATCGGATATCGATTTGTATTAAAGAAAGGTGAGTTAATTGTTATTTGTACGTGACAATGTTTTATTTTGACTAAGGTCCATGCACATGGCTTTTTATACTCGCCGACGTACGTACGTAGTAGCTAGTTACTAAGATTTGTGCCACAACCAAACTTTTAGGCGTTACTCATAAAGCTACTACGTTCAAGTGGAATTGGGCTAGTCACGTCTGTCGTATGCCAAACAACCAATGGGCAAAAATTACCACCGAATGGTCCGTGACACAAAACCGACGTCAGCGTGGCAGACCCAGACGGTTACTCGCGGCTCATGACAGAGACAAGTGGATGAAGAGTGGGGAGTCCCATTAGTGGGACATTCCAGGCTAATAATAATAATACGTACGTAGTAAGCGCGTATTGAGCATGGCAGGTGTGTCATGTGTTTCTGTATCTACATACCTATGTTATGTCGACGTTGGGGTTTCGTTTGTCTTTATAAATAGTGCTTGTTAGTGGTCCCTTACGTTAGCATCTGATGAAAATTTGTTTTGTAAGGCTCTATGTTCATAATGCTCCCAAAATTATTGTTGTCTTAACATTTACCTATTTGATTTTCAGATGTGAAGCAAATGAGAGTGCTTTACAGATCATTTTCTGTATATACAAACGGAGAAATATTAACGACGTTTAAATCAGTTCCTGGGACCATACATTGCCTTGATGGGATCAGGACACTGGCTATGTTGTGGGTCATCGTCTCTCACTCGTTCAGTACAGAACCTTTTGCAGCAAACCCAGCAGATGTTAATAGTGTAAGATTTTGAAATATTATATTTGAATATTTTAATTTTATTTAAATAAAATAGTATAATTGCACAAATTGATCGATCTAGTCTTTGAGCATGTGACTTGAACATATATGCAAACCCCCGAGACACAAGGATTAAATTCGAAAAAGAAACAGCACGTGCTTCTGCGACACTATCAGATCATACAATATTCATAAATGTTTTTTTCAACAGTGGATGTTTTCTGCTCAAGCCTTATGGATAACTGCTGGGACAATGACTGTCGATACATTCTTCACCATGTCTGGAGTTCTTCTAGTTTATACGACTGTTGGAAAAATGAATCAAAGTAAGTACTACTGTTGGTAGAGAGATTAGTTTAAACCTCCCTATGATCTCTCCACTCACCTTATTATAGACTGGTTTTGTTCTCGCTTTTGTCCATATCAATAAGTTTATATGACAGTAAGTACGAATTTCTTTCAGTGACATTCGTGAAAAACCTACACTGGTTTTATCTGAACCGTTTTATGAGGGTGACACCGATGATGGGTGTTGTTGCACTGCTCCAAGCTTCGTTCTACAACCAAATTGCTGACGGACCCTACTGGGTGACGGTGGCTGAACACGTGATGAGATGTCGCGACAACTGGTTGTTGACGATGCTGCATGTCCAGAACTTTATGATTCCTGAAACCATGGTACAAAATTTTGCTTTTAATTCTCTATTTTACGGATTTTTATGAAGATCTAGCTGTTGGCCGCGACTTCGTCCACGTGCTTAGAATTTTCCCCGTCTTTTCCACATTTTCAATTATATCTTCGTTCCTATTAGTCGCAGCGTGATGTTATACAGCCTATATATATAGCCTATAGCCTTCCTTGATAAATGGTCTATTCAACACAAAAATATTTTTTCAAATCGAACCAGTAGTTCCTGAGATTAGTGTGTTCAAACAAACAAAAAACTCTTCAGCTTTATATATTAGTAATAATATAGATTTGTTCGTAATATCTTTTTCGCCGTATTTACTGATGCCAAGGATTATTACAAACAATTTTCGATGGATCATTAAGCTTTACTTAATTGTTCAAAACCCGTATTCTTGTCAAAAAGTCATTCGTTATAGATCTACATCATCATTTGTTTTGATGCGTCACTATGTTTAGTTCTAACTTGTGTTTTTGTCTGTTTTATTTCAGTGTCTCCCTCACTCCTGGTATATTGCTATTGACTTCCAACTTTACGTCATCTCACCCTTCATCCTCTTCTGGGTGTTTTCTGGCAAGAGTCGTACAGCCTGGTCCAGTTTGCTTGGGGGACTTCTAGTTGTGTTGATAATTTCAACTGGTTACTGCTTCTATATGGATTTGCCGGGTGGAGTTATAGCACCTAGGTTAGTAACCTTTATTACCAAAATTTTGTTTCGATAGCTTCAAATAACTTGATCTGATTTGTCTAACTTCATTTAAAGTTTATCTTTTAGAGGTTAGATTTTATGTTTATGGAAAACAGATTTTGTTGTAAAATACGTTTCTTTTTCAGACGCTTTGCCGAGTTTCTGAGGTACTACAATTTATATTATTTCCACACACTTGCCAGAGCTTCTCCATTTTTCGTTGGCTTAGTGTTTGGCTATTTACTTCACGTCTATCGTAAAAAAAGGTTGCATATTCCCGTGGTAAGTTAAGGTTATTATTTATATACCTATATTTTATTTCAAAATTAGCAACATATACCTATGAATTTGACACACTTGAGTTTGAGTTACAATTAATTTTATTTTCGCTGTTTCAGTTTCTTGTCATGTTGTACTGGGCTTGCTCGGCTGGAATACTTGCGGGAATCTTCTACTTCAAGTACAGAATCAAACAATTCGATTGGGACAATCACTTTATGGACAATTTTATGAACTCTTTTATGAGGCCATCGTATGCTTGTGCTATCTGCTGGTTGATCGTTGCCTGCGTTCACGGCTACGCAGGTTAACAGCCTTAATATATCTTTTTATACTATTATATTCCTGTCCTATTCCTTATTGAAGGATCCGAAGAACCATGACAAACTTGCACATAGTTATTTTGGCACCGTTTATGAGAATCTCAGTTACGAATCGATTTTTGTTATTTTCTCTGGGCATTAAACTAATCATAGCCGATGATTCTCTTGGATGTTTGAAAGTTTACTGTAAATATTTTATGATCTGATTTTGATTTGATTTTTTGAATATTTTTGAAAAAATGAACTTATTTTTACCTTGATTACTTTAAATTACATACTAATTAATTATCTTTTCAATCCACAGGTCCGATAAATTGGTTCCTTTCTCATGAATATTGGAGACTGCCGGCTCGTTTGTCATTTGGGATGTACCTTTTCCACTTTCCTCTCATGTTCTCTCTAAATGCTACGATGGTAGTTCCTATATACTTCACTGTGGAACGTTACGTAAGTATTTATTATTTACATAATTATTACGATTAATTAGTTGATATGTACTTCTAAGAAAAACGAACATTTTACGAAATAAATATGAATGCCGAAATAGTATGTATTAGAAGTTCACGATCAGTAGTCATATAAGATATGTTCGCTTGTTTATTATGTCTAACTTTACTTACATGTATACCTATGATTGAACCGCAAATGGATTTGTATTTTTTTAAGCAACTGACTTGTTTTTTCCCAGTTCTTCAAGTTCCTGTCGTACGTGGTGTGGGCAGTGGTGTATTCCTTCGTATTTACTCTAACAGTGGACACTCCAATCACCGTCCTGTTTAAGATGTTAATGGATGCAGGTAATTATTTTAGAATTAGAAGTAATTATTTTAAAAAATGGTGTTCAAGTACTCCTAAATTTAAAAATCAGGATAAGGATGTGGAAAAGTCTTAAGACATTGCAGTCCACTCATTACAAATCTTCAGCCCACTGCCGTATAATTTAAAACAATAATCGAGAAATATGGCTTGAGTTAAAATTACGATTCTATTCTTTCTTTCAGTTAAACCGAAACCTACGGCTGTGAAAGAAGATAAAAAAGTTGAAGACCTTCCTGAAAAACTCATTGAAGTAAAAGCTGAAGACGCTGTGCCGGAAGTTATGGTAGTCGATACAAAAGATGTGAAACCTCAAACAACTGAAATACATGATGAACCTCAAACAAGTAAAGATTTACAAATAGAAAGTAAAAAAAATCCAGATGACGAGGTGGTTCGTATTGATGATTCTGGTGTCCTCATAGATTCTAGAAAATTAAATTAAGTGCAAAGCACCTTCTATATTAAAGTATGAATTAGTTTGTAAGGAATTGAAACTGAAATCTATATTTTTGTTATACCTGTACAAGAAATACACGAAAAATGTTAGAACAACGCTAGAATTTTAATGGAGCTAAGTATAATAAAATGGATGGTGACAAGTGAATTGGATTGTTGATGCCTGTAAAGGTCTGTTTTATAATGATTGTGGAAGCTAACTACATCTACATTTAATGACCATAGTGTACATGCTGTTGTATCGTAAGCCACATAGGAAATCATTATCTAACCTACAAATACTCATTAATAATCCAGGTTTTACTTCTGCTTGAGGTCTGAATGTTTGTGTAGCCCTTGCGATCTGAGGATTAAATGACATTTATGGAGTCTTTTAAACAGAAAACTTATGTTTTTATTATTACTTTCGTGGGGATGATTAATAATTAAATGATGTAACTAGTTTCAAACTCGGGCCCGAAACTAGTTCGTCAGTCATGGTAGTTAATCACGTGCAAGTCGGTAATGGATGCTATAGAGGATTTAATTGGAGAAACAAGGATATTTACATTGTAATCTATGATTTGAATGTGAGTTGACTCATAATATAAGTTGTAAATAAAGCAATTGTGATTATACTCAGATTTTTTATTTGATACCTACTTTAATTCAAATTCATATTTTAAATTTGCTCTTTCTGGTCTGTTCTGAAAGAGAGTGGAAAGCAGTCGCCTCCTTCTGCGAAGCGGTCATGGTGGCAAGGACTTTCTCCTTTACCATCATTATTGAACACGTAAGATAAATAGCCTCGCGACCTAGCCAGCGCGGTAGACGCTCCGTGCGTCGGGAGCCACGTGATGACCGTAGGCGCGGGCGTGTAGGCGGTAAGTGATGAATGGCTCACCAAACATGAGGACCAGGTTCATGTTCCACGCGACAATATCGTTTGCATTTGTTTCTCGGGGCTTGCTTCTAAAAAACATAAAAAAGCCTATCATAGCTCGGAATCTCCAATTACTTAAAAAACAAGGAACTAGGCGTGATTTACATGAATACAAACCTGATAGGAGTTTTATCAACGATTGTTATAGCTAATACCAAAATTATCATTCATAGTATATTGAATAGGTAAAGACTGATTCACACTTATGAAAATGATGTTTGGCTTTAAGGGATTTATTTAAAGCTATAAGGGATTTACAAACACCCAGATTCAGGACTTTTATCCAATCATAGAAAAAGCCAGCTTTAATAGGAGGTGGTAGGCCACCGGTTTATGTGATTTTTGGTTTACCAATAGGAAGCACCCATATCCCGTAAATGTGGTAATAACCTTCTGAAGTCGGAGCTTAAACATGAGGAGTTCAGGTCAGCCTCCTAATTATGAACTAACTTAACAAGAAAATTTTGGTAAAAATTAGACTACGCTTCATCCGTGTGAAAACGTCTTATTATATCTTATCCTCTGATTTAATTTCATGATTGATTAATTTATTATTTAAGTCCTCCACATCTGCGTTTGCTAATTATAATTAGTCCATCAGAGAACCGTGTGAGAAATATAATTATGTTTGTAAAAGACTTATGTAATCATGGAACTTAATTCGATCTTAATTTTCATATGTGCTTCTATTTTAAACGTGAATTGCTACGATATCATTCAAAGACAAAATGACGCGATTAATGCAAGTTATTTGGAAGAAGTATTAGATGCGCAGGAGTGTGATCGGCAAGTAAAATTAATAAGAGGAAATGCATTGATGTTACTTCAATGTGAGTTAAAATATTTAACCAGTATTTGTTTTGTTATACCGTGGAATGTTGTTAGAAATCACACTGAATGTCAAATTTAAAACGTTATGTTACTAATTGCAGTTGCGTGGTTCCCAAGCGCCGTTTCTATGGCCAAGAAACTATTTTTTTTTAAATACGTATTTTTTTATATCGTATTTTTAAATAGAGATATTCATTCATTCTTTATTATATACGTTTCTAAAACTACTGACACTCGCATTAATATATTTTCTTAAAATAAATGCAAGTTTTCTTTCTTCAAAGTATTCGGGTAGGTTTATGTTCAACCGCTTCACGTTTTTGTAAAGCCTATATAGTCTATGTTCTATTTCAAAATGAAATTGAAATCATCATTTTTTCGTTTTGAAAATCTTTTTCGACAGTTGCCGACTCCGGCCTAAGAACACCAAGAGGTATACTCACTGGCAATACAGTAGACCTTGGAAACTACCATCAATGTTTAGGAATATATCATCAACTGGAAGAGATGCACATTCAGGGAAAGTACTGTTCGATTGAAGTCCCTTTCGACCAAAAGTTCCACTTACCAAGACCTCAGGATCTGAAAGGGTTACCGTTCAATCCAAGTTCATTACGGGTGGACAATGCTACTATAAAAAGGATGGAGAAATATGATGTTATGAGAAGACTGATGCGGGCCGTCGGTGGAAATTTTGATAGATTTGATTTAGAAGCCAGGTACGTTGTTGACACATGCTTTGATTTTATTGTTCTCTCTCTGTTGGTGTTACAACCCAAATTGCTAATCTTAGGTTGTTACATAGTTTGCTTGTACTGGTGGCAATTTTTTTACTGGTAGATATCTCTCAGACCAGCGTGATTCTCCGAAAGGGCCTAACCCGGTACAACTGGGGCAAAAAAACTCGGGTTGGTTTTAGTCGGTAAAAGTCTGACAATTCCTTTAGCTGAACCCAAAGCGCAAGGAGTCATTCGATGCTTTTCCTTCCGAAAAATAAACGAATCTCTCAGAAAACATACTTTTTAGTGCGATCATCCTGTACCCACAAAACTCGACGTCTGAAGCAAGTGTGTTCCTTATATTTTCTTTTCTTATTTTAGATCTACACCGGAAAATCCTCTGACCAACATGGTTTTTAGATTATCAGTTTGTGTACCGAAACCGTGTACTACAGAGCAAGCTATTACGTCGTTACTGTTCAACATTTCTCAAATTGGTTTCAAGTATACGGACCACTACTGTCGACTGCCCAACGACAAACCTTGGGTTACTGCTGATTTTGTAGCTGTGTAAGTTATAATCCTATGTTATAACCATTTAAAATATTTTTCTGTTCTGTGCAAAAATTGTAGTCTACTAAGGTAACCAGATTGTTGATAACACGTATTTATATGCAGCCGGCGACACTATATTAATCCTATAATCTATTGTAAAAATTATCTAATTTAATAATCCTCCCTGGATTACCATACATTAAAATCAATGCCAGTAAAGCGTCGTAAATGCATCCGGTTCTTGATTTAATCAATTATTAAATTTTCTTATCTTTTCAGATCACTCTTTGCCGTTCTGGGTTTTCTAACGTTAATGAGCACGTGTTACGACATCGGGGGTCGATTTATATTAAAGAAAGGCGAGTTTACTGTATTTTTTGATTATGCACATGGCGTTTTTGGTGTAGCAAACTTACGCACGTATCAAAAATGCTATGTTCATATTGTTCTCCTACCTATTGATAGAAAAAAACCACTCTTAACGTTTATTTCATTTTCAGATGTAAAGCAACTGAGTTTGCTTTATAGATCGTTTTCTGTATATACAAACGGAGAAATATTAACGACGTTTAAGTCAGTTCCTGGGACCATACAAAGTCTCGATGGGATCAGAACATTGGCTATGTTGTGGGTCATCCTCGGTCACACTTACGGTACAGAACCATTTGCAGCAAACCCTATGGATACTTATTCGGTAAGAATTTGAAATCCTTAACAACACATGTAGCAACTTAATGCTCAGTGCAGAGTAATGTTTATAAATTAGAAATTTGATTTTTACAGTGGATGTTTTCTGCTAAAGCCTTGTGGTTAACTGCCGCGACCATGACTGTCGATACATTCTTCACCATGTCAGGGGTTCTTTTGGTTTATACGACTGCTGGAAAAATGAATCAAAGTGAGCTTTTCTTAAATATGGTTGATCGAATAAGATGTCTAAATAATTTGACAAAAATAATTTAGGCATCATTATTATAAAGTAGTCAGTTCTCAAATAGTTTTGTAAACCCATATTTCAGTGACATTTGTGAAAAACCTGCACTGGTTCTATCTGAATCGCTTCATGAGGGTGACACCGATGTTGGGTGTTGTTGCTCTACTCCAGGCTTCGTTCTACAACCAAATTGTCGACGGGCCCTATTGGGTGACGGTGGCTGATCATGTGAAGAGATGTCGAGACAACTGGTTGATGACAATGCTACATGTGCAAAACTTTATGCGTCCTGAAACCATGGTAAGGTTTTTTCTGTATTCCGAACCGTCAATGACAGTCATTGTACAGAAATACTTAATAAAGTAAATTCATCAATAGCGTATCTGCATGACAGGTAATCCCGAAAATTTTATGTAGTTGTACGACCTTCTCCACCACCCTATAACGGTATAACGGTATAATTACTACAACCTTTTCATCTCATACCATCCTCATGACCATCACTGCCTTCTCACTTGGTACCACCTTATGTACACTATAACTACCTCCCTTGATCCGCATGATACTACTACCTTTTTGCCAGGTGTCATCTTTAATGGAGACTTCCCATCCCTTGAAGATATTTCATACGTGATAACACAACACTTTTTTTTTGCAGTGTGTCACTCACTCCTGGTACATTGCTATTGACTTCCAACTTTACGTCATCTCACCTGTCATCCTCTTCTGGGTGTTTTCTGGCAAGAGTCGCACAGCCTGGTCCAGTTTGCTTGGAGGACTTCTAGTTGTGTTGATAATTTCAACTGGTTACTGTTTCTATATGGATTTGCCGGGTGGAGTTATAGTACCCAGGTAAGTGTACTTTGCCATCAAAATTTTGCTTGAATCGATTCGGATAATTTGATTTGAATGCAATCTTAATTACATGTATGTAGGTGAATTACTTCATTTAAGATTTTGAACCAGAAGATTTTGTTTTCAAAATTACTTAAAAAGAAATGTCTTGTTTTCAGTCGTTTATCCGAATTTCGGCGTTACTACATACATTATTATTTCCACACTCTTGCAAGAGCTTCCCCGTTTTTTGTGGGCCTGGTATTTGGCTATTTACTCCATGTCTACCGTAAAAAAAGCTTGAAAATTTCTCCGGTAAGTATTATTTACACACAAAAACCGCTAAATTCTTATTTATTATGTAAGAAGACGCTACTAATAATTTGAGATATTTATCAATTCTATTAACTGGGTTTACAAAGCCGTGAAGTTGTGCATTACTATTCTATTTTTGAAACGAGAGTTGACAATGCTAGATAAAAATAAAATTATTAACTGTAGCGGCATTTAAATTGTTTTTGTCACAATTTTTTTTTTACTTTCTTTCAGTTTCTTGTTATGTTGTACTGGGCCTGCTCGGCTGGGGTACTCGCGGGCATCTTCTACTACAAGTACAGAATCAAACAGTCAGATTGGGACAATCACTTTATGGACAACTTTATGAACTCCTTTATGAGGCCAGCTTACGCTTGTGCTATCTGCTGGTTGATCGTTGCATGCGCTCACGGTTATGCAGGTAACAGCCTTAAATCAAATAAAATCCGAAGTCTTTTATTCCCATTTGGCAGCAAAGTAGTTTTATTTCCTAAGTGCTCATCTATCATTTTGTTTATTTCTGCCCTATTCTTATTGGCTTTATGATGAACGGTATTCGTAGTAAACAATTTATACAATTCTTAGTTTTGTCGTACGCCTCGAATTGTGTGGTTTTCTTTGAATTACAGGCAGCCTAGTAGTCTGCCAAGTTTTTTGGGATCTTAGGAAGTTTTGTCCCCATATTTTATATATGTCATTCATGTCCTTCATTCAAATCAAAACTTTTTTCTGTCTATTTAATTCTATTTTCATTCAACAGGTCCGATAAATTGGTTTCTTTCTCATGAATATTGGAGATTGCCGGCTCGTTTGTCATACGGAATGTACCTGTTCCACTATCCTCTCATGTACACCTTAAATGCTACGATGGTAGTTCCAATATACTTCACTGTAGAACGTTACGTAAGTATACATTATTTACACAGTTGTTTCATTACGTTAGTATGGTACTCATTTGAGATAAAACAAGTCTGAAGGCTGTCGTTTACGGTTCATACACACTTGAGTGATTGCCCCAAAACCTACAGAAGTGCATGGTGTCAATGAAAGTAAACGTCGAACTTAAAAACCTAAGCAAAAATCAGCCTTTATGGTGTATTTTTTGTTTCATAAAGCAAAATATTGCATGCATATCGCTGATATAAAATTCTAAGCAACAGTTTTATTTACCAGTTCTTCAAGTTCCTGGCCTACGTGATGTGGTCGTTGGCGTATTCTTTCGTCTTTACTCTAACAGTGGACACGCCAATCACCGTTCTGTTCAAGATGTTAATGGATGCAGGTAATTATTTTAGAAAAAGACAATATTTTTGAAGGGTAAATTTAGGTACTTCTAAAATTAACAATATTGAATTAGAAATTTGAAATGTGAATATAAAATTACAAGTTTGCTGAGACTTCAAAGTTACGATTGTATTCTATCTTTCAGTTAAACCGAAACCTTCGGCTGTGAAAGCAGATAAAAAGGTTGTCGAAGATAGTCCTGAGAAATTCAGTGAAGTAAAAGCTGAAGACAGTGTACCACAAGTTATGGTAGTCAATAATAATGACGTGAAACCTAAAACAACTGAAATAAATGATGATGCTAATGAACCTCAAACAAGTAAAGATTTACAAATACAAAGTAAAAAAGGTCCAGATTACGAGGTGGTTCGTATTGATGATACTGGTGTTCGTAGGGATTCTAAGAATTAAATTAAGCAGTAGCTTGTAAGGAATCGAAACTCAAATATGTATCTGTAATGCACATTTATGCCAGAAAATAATGTATGATAAATTTAAAGGACAATAAGAGTGCAGTAGTAGAATATGAATGGACTTAAGTGAAAAGATTTGTTTCATGAGAATTGTGAGTTAAATGCGTCTGAATAAAGCGACCGCAGTGCTGCAGCGTGCGATACAACGTGCTGTACAATCGACCCCTGCGTAGAAAAACATTATCTGGTCAACAAAAACTCATTTATAACCTAGGTGTTATTTGAATGTTTGTCAAATAAAGGGATAAAGGGATTAAATTACATTATTATTTTGGAGTAAATGAAACAGAAAAGTAATGTAGCCTTTTTTCTCGCGATGAAAGAGTTAGATAGTGTTCATCTATGCGTTTTCATAGCAATATAATAAGTATTTTTAGTGTGATCTGTAAATATTTAAGTATATATGGGTAGATATATATAAGTATTTATATAAGTTATAAATAAAACAATTGTGATTGTTATTATATTCCTATTTCAGTAACGATATTTTGGCTTTTCCTGTCTAAGAAAGATACATTTATACATTCAATGATTTGGGCCTCTCAGTAGAATAGTCTTCACTGGCCTCGGAATAATCGTTTGGAGGGTCATCAAGATTATGTTTTATTTTAAATAGCCTGTTTAAGATCCCACAGCTAGGCTAGGCCCTCTATCTTTTGCGATAATAAGTCAAACAAATAGACTCTAATTCCGCTCGGCTATTTAATGAAAACATAGACAAGCTTATCATAGATATGAATCTCTAAAACTTTAACAACAAAAACAAGGATCTTACTGTGACTTAAAAACAAACTTGATAAGGAGTTCTATCTAAGATAGGCTAGTGCCGAAATTATCATTGGTTTTCTAAAGTCCTCTTCACAATAGTGAATCCAAAAGCTTCTATGTCAGCCTCAAGACCAGGCCTCAGTGGCGACCTGAGGTCCTCTTTAATAAAATGTAGACATTTGACGAAGGACTGTGTATAGTGGAATCATTACCTACTGGTTCATGAAATGGAGTCAGTGTCCCTGTACAGAATACTTACGTAGAACCAAAAGTCTCCGGTTACCTTTAAGTTTATCTCGATTTTATTACTGACTAGCCGTCGCCCGCGACTTCGTCCGCGTGGTTAGAAGATATAAGTTATGATTTATACTTACCCTGTTTTTTCCACATTTTCCATTGTATCCTCGCTCCTATTAGTCGCAGCGTGATGATTTATAGCCTAAAACCTTCCTCGATGAATGGTCTATTCAACACAAAAAGAATTTTCAATTTGAACTAGTAGTTCCTGAGATTAGCGCGTTCAAACAAACAAACAAACAAACTCTTCAGTGGTACAAGGAATAAACATGTGGCTAAGCTGCAACTGCAAAAGTTGATCGATTACAGGTTAAGCTTCATTTGATACTTACGGTCATTCTGTGGACATGTGACTATCAGTGTACGATGACGATCTCATTATGTGATTCAGAAAGAACATTTTATTGTGGGTCCCGTCAAGTTTTTATACATCTTTGATTGTCGTAACGGGTCCTTCGAAACTAGAAAGGCTGTCAAACAGTCTGTTACTGTTTATTTCTTTATTTTATTTCTTAATTATTTCTTTAAGAAGGCATAACATATTTCTCTCAGACGGCCCTTTGCTCCCAAACTGGGCATAACGCAGTAGATAATATACACAATACTACGCCTACGTCACTTGATTATTTCCATAATCTATAGTAACAATTATAATGATCTACGCTATCTACGTTATCTGAATTACCATGGAAGTATCCGGGTTGGTTTAATGAATCAAATATTTCTAGTTCTTATCTCTTCAAAGTTCCGTCAGTCTTCTGAAGTTAATAAGCACCTTTTAAAGGAGGTTTTGTGAACTTTTTTGTTTTCGTTAAGAATATTTGTTCACATTTGTTCTGTGTCTGGGTATGTTTATTTATAACTAGGTGACCCAGCAAACGTTGTTTTGCGAAATAAATTATTTCTAGTTGTATGTATTTTTAATGCCACATTATAAAAAAATAAAATCAAAAAAAATCCAAAAAATAAAATATTTTTTTCTAGTGTGAGCAACCCTTAACACTAGGGGTATGAAAAATAGATGTTAGTCGATTCTCAGACTTACTGAATACGCATGTAAAATTTGGTAAAAATCGGTTAAGCCGTTTCGGAGGAGTACGGTAACTAACATCGTGACACGGGAATTTTATATATTAGAAGATTAGCTATGGCTCTCCGGACCACCCGCTACATACCAAAAATCCAGGGGAACATAAAATCGTTATAAAATATCCTTTATGTTAATCCAGATTATAAACTACGTATCTGTGTACCTAGATTTGTCTACATCCGTTCAGTGCTTTTGCTTGAAAGAGTAACAAAAATCCATACACAAACTTTCGCGTTTATAATATTAGTAAGATATTTAAAATGCATAATATTTATGTTTATCAGTTGTGTCAATATAAGCTACGCTTAGTTTATGTTATACTATCCTAAAGTAGCGGTCGCCCGCGGCATAGCCCGTACGGGATAACACTGTATATCACAATCTAAAAACCAATTTACATTCACATTTATAATATTAGTAGTGATATTATAGATATAAATAAAAAAGCTTGAGAGAGATTAAAATAAGTTTATTGATGTTACGGAAATTGTTCTCTGCCTGGTGGAGTACTGATTGAATAGAATATGATCAAATGCCATTGATCGGTACAATAAGAAAAAGATAGTTAACCGCTTCATTGTCATTGTATGTTAATACTTGTGAATTTTTCATCATTAATTTGCCCTTCAGATATGCAATTGATTGGACACACTTTCCATTAATGCTATGATCGCTTAAAATTAAATAAATTACCTTAAGTAGTAGCTAGAAGTACAGTTTAAATTTTAAATGTGTAATACTACAGTAGGTATTTTCGTTATTTCTAAATCATCTTTTTAAAATGGTTAATACTTTGGTAGATAATATTAGTTATACTTAAATTATACGTACGTTACACAAAAACGTTACGTTACATAAAAATTGAGACACGTAAAACTATTTTTCGTCTAAAGTTAAATGCATATTATTCCAAGATAAGAGTATTTTGTTCTTTAGTTTTATCGAGATAGATAGAGAAATGTACCATTAATATTGTTGTATGCAGAATTAAGTGTTTTATTCCTGACAGAATTACGTATAAGTTTTAATAATGGTCACAGTTGCAGTTAAAAGGAGGTCTCGCATTAAAGGTCGAATTGCAATTCATTATAATACGTTTCGGGTTTCAAACCCTCCTACCTATACCATGTTCTTTCTTAATAATTTCGACACATTATTTACAATTAATGAAGATGAAAATGGCGTTGATTCTAAATTTTAAATTTTGGAATCTAAATTCGCTGACGCTCAGGTGATAGTCAAAAGTAATAATAAATGCTACTTTAACCATGATGTTTTTTCGTATCTTCGCTTTAAGCTCTGTGTAATTTATAGAACTGTGTCGCCCAGCGACGAAGTTCTGAAAAGAACATGAAAATCTAATTTACAGTCTTTGTTATCGAGATAGTTCAAAGTGGCGTGACATTTTTTTTGAGAAAAGAATGACATTTAAGCGGGCTATTTGTAACACATAAAAAAATGAATTTTGATGTATAATTCGCTCAGGCTCAGTTTTCAGTTTAATTCAGTTCCTCTTCATGATGGAATCGAATGTTATGTGCGCGCATATCCTCCCTTAATTCACGCACCAGCTGGAGTATGGCAGCCATGACCGCCATGTTGATCTGGGCACGAGTATAGCCCATCCTTTGTAGTTCCCGAAAGCGTTTTTCGACAACTGCTCCAGTCACTGTAATAAAAAAATGGATTGTGTATCAAGCATGATGTACTATTTCAATTTATTATGTAACAAAATATTTGTAAATATAATCCTTTTAAGACCTTTCACTCTTATTTCAAAACTGAAATAATTCAAGCTCTTCATTTTTCAATTTATCTACGGCTTTTATCTGTATTTAAAGAATTTCAAAAACATAAAGGAATATTATTAACTGGGGAAGGAAATCTGGGATTTTACTATAAGAACTTGTATATGTATCAAAATTGTACGCTGTATTGTGATAAGGTCTTATTATGTCTTAATATAGGTAGGGTGTCTTGTCTGACTTGTCAAACTGGAATACTTTCTCAAGTTTGCCAATTGTTGGTAAATTAAGCACGTGGCATTCGAACCTCTTGCTTGGCCGGGCAATGGCTTTAGCAAATAATTCACATGTTTTGGTCTCCTGGGTCTGGCATTTGAAGAGCCAGAGTTATTCGGCGGAGGGTCTTGACCGGCACCTAAAAAAAAAGATATGTTCTAATTTCTCATTACAGAACTCGTTTGAATAATTTTCAGCCAGCTTGCTTAAAATTTATATGCTTGCCAGCGTTGACAAAGAAGCTCATGATATTTTTTGTGTTTTATGTTATTGTAAGTATAATTATTAATTTTAGATAATATTTGGTATATAATATTCATTCATAAGTCATTAATAAGTATTGTGTTTTATTTAGAGTTGATACTTTGCAGGTAATTGCTTGTTAAAATTGATTTTTTATTAAAAATTTACTTTTAAAGAAAGCAATATTTTCTAAAACACCGAAAGAATTTAAGACGCACTTCATTGTATTTCGCACGACAAAGCAGGAATATTTATTTGATAGCAATAAAATATTTGAACCTACCCTTCACCATTTCGCTGGACTTTTCTTGGACTTTTCCTCTATCGGCTTTAAAACCCGGTTTTCCGGTAAACGCCCGGAGCTTTTATTCTTCACCCTTCTGCAGATACATACAAATTTTCATGAATATTTTATTTATTATACAACCACTATTATACTAATTTTAAAATTCTTAACTTGAAACTAACATAGTATTCCACAATTCAAATATAATTTGCACAAAACTCTAACAGTCTCATCATTATGAATTGGTGCTAGATGCCTGTATAATAAACACCTATATGTTTTCAAATAAAATCAAATCAATGTCTCGGATGGGAATCGAATAGACCAAAAGCTCATCAGACAATACTATACTCATTATCAGACAGCAAATAAAAACTAATACACTTACAAAAACAACTGCAACAAAGCTTTTGAGTTCTCACTCAAAATGCACGTCAATCAATATTTTCGTTAATTTCAGATATTGTTCAAACTCATTGACTCTTTCACCACTAAATATATTCAAGCGATATGGAAATGGTAATGGCGTCCGGACGCTACTCCTATAATGGACTCCGGATGCGTTCCAAACGCCGTGATAGTGTTATGTTGTGTAGTTTGTAGCGTTGTTTCTTCTCCACAGGTAAAGCTTTTACGAAGCGGAGAAGGATGGGCAATAGGGATGCTGAATATTTGTTGTTTCACGTGCATAAATCAATACTTTTTAGCCTTACTTGTGAATTAATTTTGACTTGATTTGATCCGATCAAAGTGGTTAATATATACAGAAAATTTAATTTATCTACCAGTTTGTTAATAAAATGGAAACGTTTAAAAACACATGTTGTGTGTACCACAAGTAATACGAAAAATAGAAAATGAATTGTAAATATAATATTTCATAATAATTCTACTACCTATTAAAATTTACTCATGTAACTACCGATTTATGTATGGAAATATTAGGAGACTATTCACAATCAAATGTTGACAAACGCCAGCTAATTTGTGATTACAGAAACTACCAAATGAGATTTGTACTTACCGGGTCGTACACCGTAAAACTGTCTGGAAATTAAGTCAAATTGAAGTCAATTTTATCTTTTACACAATTTTAAAACGTTAAAACACTCTCACACGACGCGAGCCGCTGGTCGAAAGCAACAGTGCACCGCTATAAGCAACAAATCAATATTGACGAGTCTGCGCAAAACGAGCGAGTTATTTGAGAGAGATGTAATTACCTCGCTACCCTTTACGACCAAAACATGAAGTTAAAAAATAATAATAAGCTGGACATATGGTATATATAAAGCGCGCGTCTTTTTCCAAGTGGTTATGAAGATATTAGACGGGGTTTTTAGAAATCGGTGAAGTAGTTTTAGAGTTGTCATGAAGTAGAAGATAATAAAAACTTATAGATATAACTAAATTACAATATTTTGCAAAATCACACAACGCAGCAGCAATAATTATGTTGCTGCGAAGTTATGTTAAAAGTGTTAAAAAGTAAGAAAGCCGCCTTATCCTATTTATACCTTAAGGACAGCGAGTGAAATTAAAACTTGACCGGTTGTATTTAAAACACGATTTCAGTGTAGCATATATGAAGGGTCAAAACGGAACCCTATCATTCTTATTAATAGGGTGTCCGCTGTCTGGCCAGCTGTCTGTCTATCTATCCTTACGTCCGCCACCTGTCCGCCTTTTATCAACCGTTTTGGGTAGCTCAAAGTTTCTGATGTATTCCTATTGAGGCTAGAACAACAAACTGACTTGGCGGCCCGCGGTTGGTTCGACTCTTATGTCTCCTTCCTTGAATAATTATGAATCTACTTCGCAAGAGGTTTTATCGCGCATGATAACTTTTAAATAGATACATTTCTTCTTGCCTTCATTAGATTCGAATCTCCAAATAGCTATACAATTCTGTTCAGAGTGCTGCAAGACCAGCCGACAAGCAAAACATTGTTAATCGCAAAAATGCAACGCAAATGTGAACAGATAACATTCCAGATTGAAATAGATTAAATTATTTGTTTACTTTTAGTTGATAATCTTACATTTTTGTCGGTGAATATTTTCATTCTAATTGGATCAATTTCGGTGACGTTTCATGCTTATCAGATTATCAGATCTTTGATAGGTAAATTATGATAATTGTTACTCAACAGCTCTAATCTAGAATTAAGTGGTAATCGTCAGAGACGTTTTCACGATAAGGTCATGCTGTTATCATGAGGCCTTTTACGAAAATAATTTATGTTGTGCAATTTGATTGACTTGACACGAAAATTAAACGTGATATACTTCATTCTTCCTTACTAGATTAGAAAAACTAGAGGGCCTACCGTGTCGCCTTGTATTATATTATAACATTTATAGATATTATTAGATATTGCTCTCTACGTCGTGTATTGCATGTTAAGCTTCCACATCGATAATAATATTACTTTAAGACATGATGATAGATCTTCTGAACTATTAAGACGATGGAATATTCCCAACTGTACGATTTGAACCTATCAAAACGATTCAAATAAAAAAAAAAACCTGCTCAGGACAATATTTTTTTCAATTCAAACACTTTTTTATTTTAAGCTCTATCCTTTTAGATAATCGTTACCTTCGTAGAGGAAGAGCTTAGGATAACTAAAGTTTGTGGTTTTCAAACATGAAGTAGCCGTTCTTACTTTTCACCAGGGCAAAAATAAAAAAGGACAGTCTGTTGTGGCGCCACTAGAGGAAGGAATAGGTCTAGCATTGGATCTCGAAATCTCGATCGGATTACAAATTACCTTGTTAAATGCTTTAGATACGGCAGTGTAACCAACACCGTTCTTACATACAATTTAAAAATAGAATGTAATAACATGTTTACAGAGACACTAAAAGTGATTGATGACGGAAATATCTTAAAGTGTTAATTGTGGTAGGTAACCGGTAGCTGTGTTATTATCTTGACCATCTTTCTTTAACTTGAAATCACATTTCATCAATTCATTAAGTCATGGTTAAAGGCTAATTATAACGATAAGATAAGGATAACGTTTCAAAAGACTTTTTCAGTAACTGTTTCTATATACGACTCGCTCATTTTAATGGATTATTATTTTAGCATAATGTGCCACTAAAGAGAGTTATCACAATGTACTCAAATTTAGCTTTTTTCCATGCATTTGCAATTGTAGAGTTAACTTTACCAAATGATGCATTTGATCAGAGCCTTCATGAAGAAGTGTTAGATCAAGAATTATGTGATGGCCAAATAAGATTTATAAGGACGAATGTCTACTTAACCGCTTTCTGTGAGTACCATTTCTGAATACATGTTCTTGAGCTGACGTAAAAGCAAAAAGATGTCTCTAAACTTTTGTTTTATCAAGACTTAGAGGATCCAAATTGTTTGTCTCACACGGTACATGTGTACAATAGGAAACTAGTGTAAAATAATATAATATTTCAGCAATAGAATTTGGCAAGTTTGAAAACCTTTCTAGCCATCAGCGTCAGCAATCACACAAATTGGACTAATAAAAAAGCTATGTAGTAAACATGTTGATAGTTTCGGGGCTCTTAAGAGCAGTCAATTGCAAAAGCCTTGTAGCTTGCTTACGTAGCGTACGTCTTGCACGTTACACCTGAAACAGTTTTTTTAAGAGACGTTATGGCTCCGTACGACCTGGTATGGCTCATCATTATTCGTGGTACTAAATAAAAAAGTAGAATCTTTACCAAAGACATGGAAGTAACTATATATTTTAACAGTTGCTGATGCTGGTATAAGGATTCCAAAAGGCATTCTCCAAAGCAATACTGTCGAGATGGGCAACTACTATCAATGCATTGGTCTAAATCAACAGATACTGAATTCCGAACTCCAAGAAAAATGTTGTACTATTCAAGTTCCTTTGAATCAAAGCTTCGAATCTCCATTCCTGAGAGAAAAATTGAACATTCGTCCAGATCAGTTATATTTTGATGACAATACAGTAATTGCTCTAGAAGGATTAAAAGCTTTGAAAGCAGAAGCATTCGCATTCAATCAAAAAAGGTACTTTGAAATTAAAGTCTAATCTAGCAACTGAAGGCTCGAATTGATTTGGGTTGGGTCAGATAGCCCATTTTCGGTGATAACATTAAATCTATATGTATACCAAGACCTTGTACTACTCGGCAAGCACTAAATACATTTCTCAACACTGACATCTCGTCTCTCGGCTTCGAGTACAACGATAACTTTTGTCGATTACCCAGTGACAAACCTTGGGTAGCAGGTGATACGGTTTTTGTGTAAGCATAAAAATATTTCTTACATAAGTTTTTGTCTATTTCCTTGATTTTGCAAATTTCTTTGTGTTTCAGGGTGATACTTTCAGTTATCGGATTGATAACACTAATCAGTACCTCCTACGATATTTACCAAACAGTGATTCTGATAAAT
This sequence comes from Trichoplusia ni, assembly GCF_003590095.1. Lineage (NCBI taxonomy): Eukaryota > Metazoa > Arthropoda > Insecta > Lepidoptera > Noctuidae > Trichoplusia > Trichoplusia ni. The sequence continues at coordinate 3,370,938 of NC_039486.1, read as the reverse complement.
GGTAAGCATGTTATCAAAGTTGGTTATCAAACAATTTCAAGCTATTATATTGTGTCACCTCTTGCCCATGAAATGAACCATAAACTGTTTAATAAGGTTGAATAGAAGCGGTTACCAAGAGGCTGGGAAAAGTACCTAAACTAGATCAATGTGGCCTAAAAAGGTTTATACCAAGCTGTAGATCTCGTTCTTCCCATCGATAATGTTTTTTTGAGTTTCAATTAAATATTTCAAATCCCAAAACAATAAGTACCATCAGGGCCTCATTTTTAGGGTATACTAATGGGCGTCGTCTGATGACTTTTTCGCCTGGACAAGGTACCATAGAGTGTTTGGATAGCATCCGAGCATTAGCAATGGCTTGGGTCGTTCTGGGTCATACGTTTGGGGCCAAAGGATTTTGGGCAAATCCGGTGGACGGGCTTGTTAAGGTAAGGACTATACATTATATGGTATTTGTAACTTTAATATAAGATTAGGTTTAGGTAAAGTATATTTTAGATTTGTTGGGACTGGATGCAGAGCACAAGATTGTGCCTTGTGCTCTGCATCCTGTCCTGGCCGCCGGAAATGGAAGAAGCCATTCATCCAGAAATGTTCAAATATAGGCTGAAGATGATGATGATGATTGGTTTGCTTAATATTTAAATATAATAATTTATTAGTAAATATTTATTTAGCTTTTTAATGGCAAAAGTTGTAGAATGTGGTATTAAGCTTAGGGAAGTAACATCTGAATTCGAATACTTTATGTTTTCAGTGGTCGCCTACTTGGAAGTCTATATGGGTCAGGGGCGCACATATAACTGTGGACACATTTTTTACCTTAAGCGGGTTCCTCATAGTTTATACTCACCGGAAAATTGACCGGAAGTAAGTCACTTTTTATACCTAAAAAGACTTTGATATTTCTGAACAAAAGTACAAACAATTAACTTAATTTTCAAACATTATACATATCTTTTTCAAAATTTTCAGTCTTAATCATCTGTTTCGCGATCAGCACCAATCAATCATTATATAAGCTCGTGGCTAAACGGGCTCCTGTAGAGCTGGCTGGTGGACCTTGCTTCATATACAAAACTACGCAAATCCAAGTATCATGGTATGTCACAGATATTTTTTTTTAATGGGTTTTTTAATCTTCTTAACAATGGTGAATAACGTGTATTAGCACTTTTAACAGTCAGGCATATTATTTTCCGAGCGTAACGCGTATTTTTATATATGTCAGGTCCTTTGCCGACGTAGTTGTCTACATGGATCCTTATAAGTGCATACATTAAGTGCAGCTGACTTGCGGCCAAATAGTAAAACCTGACAGTTACTCTGTGTTATTAACTTTTGAATTTAGAAAGGGAATGAACTCAAAAATGATTGCCCTAATATAAATTAAACTATGAAAATTTAATTATTCGCAAGACTTTTATTACATTTTCAGTGCATCGGGCAAGAATGGTACTTAGCAATCGAAGTCCAGCTGCACGTTATATCACCAATAATCTTATTCTGGGTACTATTGGGCATCGAAGAAAATCGTATGGGGAGCACTTTTTGCTGGCCTACTCGCAATCCTAGCAGCTTCTACCACATACATAAAGGAATTTCCAGCTGTTATGATGACTAGGTAAGGAATTTTGTAAATGGTTAATTAAATGACCTTAATAGACAAATCGAATTATGACGTTGGTTTTAGAAGATGGATTGATGGAATGTTTTGGACAGATGAATCAGTAAATCATTTTCTTTTCTGTCACGGGATAAGTTCATGGGAAATCAATGGGTGAACAATAAATGATAATTTTGCAATACTTTTTCTATTTCTAGTGATATAGTGAGGAGACAGGACTATTTAACGAACTACTACATAAATACATTAACTCGAGGTTCCCCATTTGTCGTGGGTATGATCTTTGGATATCTGGTGAAGACTACGAAGCTGCGCTTGTCAGAAGTACGTACGATACAATATTATAATTGTATTGCTTGTGAGTGTGAGTGAACAGGGAGAGTTTGGTTCTTATGCGTAGCAATGGATTCCAATTTTCTATATGACATAGATCTGGCTTCTAATCACGAAAAAGAGGTATACAAACAAGTAACACTGCTGGTCGTTTTACTAATTTCATAATAATGGCCCATTTAACTGAAATCAATGGCACCAGATCTCAACATTACTCTGAATATTCATTTTCAGACGCAAGCCGTCTGCCGTTGGTTACTAGCCTTATCCGTGTCAACGTTTATCATGTATACTAACTACCCTCTGTCCCTCTGTTACCCTCAAGCCGAATTGGGATATTAGCAAACAAGTTTTGGACAGTTTCTACAATTCCTTCCTCAGACCTAGTTTCGCTGTGTTCATTGGAAGTCTAATATACTTATGCGTGAACGGGTATGGATGCAAGTAAAAATCCATATTTAGCAGTAAGAACTCCAAAACCAAAAAGTCTTTTTCTTCAAAAGTTAGTAACTTAAAGTTAGGGACTTAAAATTTTCATTAAGTCTTAAATCGTAAAAAGTATTTACATTTTCTTAACTCTTGTTTGTTTATTTTTAGTATTATTTCAATGTCTAACATTCGCGTAAACCTAAGAAACCATTTTGTTTACTTAAGTTTACTGGTGATAAGTACCGGAGTTGTTAGTCACAGGATACCCATTGGTTGTGGTTTCTTGAAACGACAAAGATATTAATTGATGTTCTTTCATGTTGAGTAAAAACAGAACACAGTATTTCAAGTAAAATTAGTATTTTTTAATTCCAGGTCCAATAAACTGGTTCTTATCTCTAAGATTTTGGAAGATCCATTCTCGTTTGTCGTACGGGATCTATTTGTTCCACTCTGCACTGCAGGTGGTCGTCAACTATACTGCTATATCACCAGTTTTGTTTTCTGTTGGCTTAATGGTAAGCATACACAATCATGCACGTCATTAAGGAAATGTGTTTAAATCTATATACAAGCTGATGTCTGCACCCGACGAAGTCGAGTTCTGCTTCAGATAAATAAAAATTGAGTTGGTAGTCTAGAACTCGACACTACCGCTGATCATACAATGGGAAACAGCAAGAGTTGAATCATGCTCGATCGGCAAAATGGATTGTAGCTCCATTTTCATCAGATACGATAGTACTATTCCAGAATATTTACAAATTCGAATCAAAATCAAAAGTAGAACCAAACCAGTTTCGGGATATGCTTTATAGTCCTATGTCAACATATACAACACATTCTCTAGACCCTAGAGACGTGTAACACTTATTGTATTTGTATGTATGTGTACAACTACGTGAGATGGTATTGTCTCTATTAAATAGAAATCAAATATTAAGCTAAAAGCTGGTCCTTTTCATAAAAGAAGGAAGCAAACAATGTAATTGAATAACGAGTAACTTCACACCATAATAATATGTTGCCTACCGACACTAGACAAATATTTAAAAAAGACGTTTTTAGGGAATTAATCATAGTGTAAACTTATTTTCTACGTCAAATGTTAGTTTCAAAGTAAAATATTTACATGTTTTATTTCTGACATTCAAGTTCCTCGGTCACTACACGATGGCGTTTATCGTTTCATTTTTGGCAACAATAATTATACATGCACCTTGTTCTACTTTGATCAAGCTACTACTAGGAGGAGGTAATTGTTTTCTAAATTCTGTAATTTGTATACCTAATTGGGCCAATGATCACTAAGTCTGGGTCTGCTGTCGTGGAAAAGAGACGCCGCCTTAAGTATTGTAGCTCGCTATCTCGCTTCTATAGCTGCATGTCTTCGTTTGAGGTCATCCCTTTTTGAATTTTCACTCTTTTTACTAAAAACCTTCAAATATTTTTCGGTGAACTATGTACAAAGCCAATCATACTAGAAACAAACAAAAAAAGACGAATTCATAACCTCCTCCTTTTTGAAAGCGGATGAAAATTAAGCAATGTAATCGTTTCTTGGAAAAAGTTGTTTCTACTCATGACTTTGGCTTGATTTTCACTACCGGAAATGTGATATTGCTTCGCCGACACACCCTGTAAGTGTATACTTAATATTTATAAATAGGTACTTAATTGTATTAATATTGAATTATGTTCATTTTTCCCAGGAGTGAAGAAACCACAGATCCCTGAAACAAATTTTGAGGCATCGAAAAAGAATGACATGAGACAATCGAACTGAGATACAAGAAGCCCATGCATTTATTAAGGAATCGACTCAAATTAGACTTATTTTGAAAAATAAATACAAAAACATTAAAAACTATGATTGTTGTTTTGTGTGTAACTTTAGTTTTTATTATAACTATGTAAATACCATAGGAAGTGAGGAATTTGCAAAAAATACCATATTAAAAAAACTTTCCTTAAACTCTTTTACGTGTGGAATTGAAATTTGCTACCATGGGTCCATCTCAACCTAACCAACAGCTAATCCAGACTGTTTATATTGAGGTGCTAGTCACTAAGACGTGTTTTTTATTTAAAAAGCATTAAGTTGTGGACAGAGGTATTACGAACATAATTAATCTAAGACTATATTTATTGGACTTCCATTAATTATGGAATTCCATTAATTATCCATAAATTACATTCTGCATATTATTATTTAACAAGTTTCTAATTTATGTTACGTAACGCCAAAGGTTCTAATGACAGTTATCGAAGTGATTTTTATCAAATGTTCGAAAACTCGCATCAGTTGAGCACATATTAATTAATGTTCATGAAATATCTCAGATACATCCACTAGTACCAGCTAATTACCGAACCGTTCAAGCTGATCGTACACAGGAGACCAGTACGAATACGTAGAGTTTTAATACGGTTTACGAACCAGGAGCAGGTCGCGTATCCCTCGGGGCTAAAAATCGAAGTTTAAGTGTCTTCGGTTTGACTCCGTTTTAAGAGCCTATACGGTCTTTCCATCTTGTTAATACCCAAAATGACACCTTAAGTAAAATTAAAAAATCAATCAAAATGAAAAATCGATAATTATAAATTAAGCTACAAAGTTGCGCTATTCGAAGTCAAAATTCACCCACTCCTTACCGCATCCTAAGTGCTCTAGCTGTGGTGCAGCAAAGTCCACAGCAAGGCGCTTTCCTCTTTCAATTTAAATACATTTCTTTTTCAAATAAAAAATAATACTATTTATTAAAAGGGCCATCTAAACTAGTTTTACTTCTAGGTCTACACAAAACACTAAGAGATTTTGAATTACAAAGTAAATGGTACCTGAATACGTCATGTCAGTATCCATTGAGCTGTTTACGCGTAATGAAGACTGATCACATTAAAAACATAAGCAGGATATGCGAGATGATTAGAATCACTATCATGATTGAAATAAAGATAATCTTGTGTTAGTTGAATATGACAGAGATAATTACAATAAACACTTGAGCATAAATGATTGATTTATAAAGCAGATTGACGTCAGTGCCTATTAAAATTGATTTTGTCGTAAAAATTGTTTACCCAATTTTGTTTGACATAAATGTATGTTTGGGAAATGCCAGTATGTATGGGGGTAAATAAATGCTACCATTGCTTGCTCACAACGACCAATTAAGACCACTTGATGGTCAAAATTAGGATAGGTTGGTTCCTGATTGACAAATCTACTATGTATTTATTACTAGCGTGTAGAGGTAGAGGGTAGAGAGATGGTAAGCGGTAGCGGTTATGACTCTGAGTCGGACTTTAAGTCAACTTAAATCGGGCAAACCAAATTAGTCCTCGAAATGGTATGGTTTTTGGTGGCCTCGGATTTAGGACTCTAAGCATTTTTTGGCTTCTTCAGGTCCCCCTAGACGCGATGACCCTGAAATTGCTTAATCTCATTAATGGTTAATCCACCACTGCTTGCAGACTTCATTATTTTGTGTGTCGGCCAGGGCCGGATCTAGGGGCCCAGAGGCCTCGAGGCCTCCAGGCAACAATGGTGTGGGGGCCCCCTTGGTTCAAGTTATTTTCATTCAGTAAAAAATTTATCGAGCTTTTTTTAGATGCATACTGTCAATAATGTGGGCTTCTACCGTGGTTTCATTTTTTCTTTTTCATCTTGAGTGCTGGGCCCCTAGTCATAGTGGTGGGCCCTTGGTCATAGTCACAGGCCTAAAGTGCCTTATGTATAATGCGGCACTGGTGTCGGCTGATAAAAACAAGAGCGTGATAAAACATGAATACCGATGTAGCTGATTGCATTTGAGCAATTAACATTGCAGACAAAAATACCTGTTAAATTCCGAAAAACAAATTCATTTTGATAATCAAATAGTTGTAGACGTCATTGATAAAATGCTGCTCACTTTGATGGAATTTTTTATTCCCATCAATCACGATTCTTTGAACGGTCCATAGGAATGTTAAAAATAATTTTGTTTCAAAACAGTAAAGAGATGTAGTACTTTCAGAAACAATATAAAGGTGTAAAACAAAACGTTTATTATTTCCTACTACGGGGTCTTTAATAACCTTCTAAATTGTCAAAGTTTGTTGAAAAAATACTTGATCAGACCATTGTTGAGATGATGGTTGAAACAATAAGAATCATTATCCGCTTTTTAATTTTAAAATACTAACAATATTTCCCAACTGGTAGATAGACACTAGAAACTTAATCCCTACTAATATTATAAATGTGAAAGTAACTCTGTCTGTCTGTCTGTCTGTCTGTTACGCTTTCTAAACCACTGAACCGATTTTAATGAAATTTGGTACAAAGATAGAGTTGACCTTAAGAAAGAACATAGGATAGGTTCCAGGTTTTTATCCTGGACTTTTGAAGAGTTCTCTTGGAAACGCGATATAACCGACGCCTCGGCGGGTGAAGCCGCGAGCGAAAAGCTAGTGAAAAATAAATCACTCCGTATTTGAACCACTTGCCAATTGCAGCCAATTTCCCTGGAAGTAGAGCTTTTTTTTAAGATTCTACTCAAAATCTCAAGGCAGGTCCACAAATTGTTGAGGCGAGGAGGCCGACGCTCTTTACACGTCGGCCTCCACACAACTCGAGAAAGTGACCTACCGGCATGCATTACTGGCCCGGTGGAAGCTCGCGGTCACAAAAACGCGGATGACGTGGCACGGCGGTTCAGGATTAGTCAGTAAAAGTCTGACACTACCCATTCCCTTCCCCGAGCGAGTGGGTCTACAGTTCATGAGGATTCCACCGCCACCTTAACTAAAAAAAGGTCCACAAATTGTATTACTTATCAGCATTAAATTGCTGCAGAACGAAAACGCTACGAGTATTTTATCTCTAATATAATCAAGTTTTAATACATTGTTACTACATTATCTGATGTGCGTAGGTATTTCTGTTATCCAAGAGAAAATTAGGAATTATACTTGATGTAAAGGCTTATTATCCGAAGGCAAATCACGAGATACGAATATTGCGATTTTTATCAGAATAACAGGAGGTTTATTCTAAACTAAGTTACAATTTAATTTAATTTTAAAGGTTAAAGATTACAGATTTTGGTAAAATATCCAGATATTTTTGAAGATCGGTTCTTTACTTGGAAATAGAAAACATTTTCTAAGAAACTCATAGCATATTCTGAACAAAACTGGTTTTCCTATGCAATTCTTGATCGGCTGATATCGATAAAGCTGCATTTTTATTATAATGCCGTAGCTTTAAATACGGACTTCATTCTGTCATGGATGTATCACTAATGGTTCTTGAGGCTTCTAAGTCGCAGCATGTTGATATACATAATAAATGCAATTTTTATATCCATATTCTGACTTTATTGAACACAAAAAAATTTGCAGAATTACACTTAATAATGATGTGAATATTCTCGATAAGCTTTTGATCAAAATTTGAAAATTACCTGCAGACAAATCAAATCGTGAGAATCAGTCTACAACGTCCACGATGGGGTGTAAAGTGGCCTTAGTGTTATTGTTAATTAGCTTAATAAATTTTAATGTATGTGCAAGGGAGGTTAGGAATAGAGCGATTAATGAAACGTTTTTGGAAGAAGTGATTGATGCGGAAGAATGTGACCGACAAATAAGTGTTATTAAAGCAAATTCCATGCTTCTATTCCAGTGTAAGTAAAATTATTCATTATATCTTAAAAGCGTTTAATAGTCTAGGAGACATTATCGCACCTTTGTCGTTTGACCCTTCGTAGACTAGTAGTTTTGTTTTTGTGGGGTTTCATAAACTTTCAAGTCACATGCCCAAGACTATCAAAATAGAACGAACGTTTTGTGGATCACACAATTGGTTGTCCTACGTGAGATCGAACCTGCGATTTTATTTAGACTTTATTAATCAAAATAGCTTGTTATTGAAATGTAATAACGATACTTAATATAATTTACAGTTTTGGATGCTGGGGCTAGGATTCCAAAAGGCATATTAACAGGCAATATGGTAGACCTGGGGAACTACCATCAGTGTTTAGGGATCGATCTTCAACTGGAACAAATGCACATTCAAGGGAAATATTGTTCGATCCTGGTTCCCTTTAGTCAGAACGTTACATTACCACTTCCGAGCAATTTGCCGTTCGATCCAAGTGCTTTACGAATTGATGAAGAAACCGCTGCTCAGATAGAAGAGTTTCATATGAGACGGAAAAATATGCGGATGTTCAGTGGAGATTTTGATGATTTTGAAGACGATTTAAGGTAAGTTGATTAATTTAATTTCATTAATTGGCATGCTTCCAATCTGGACCCAAAACATGAATCCGCCAAGACTTTCACATGTTCCCTGGAGGAACCAAATATGACCTGTTACTTTTTATACAGAATTTTTTGTACATTTACGCTATTTATAGTATAAATTGGTCTTAAAAAAATGTTTCTTGTTTATAGGAACAGAAGCTCCGTTTTCCTCCTTTATGCTTATTTTATTCTATTTTAGTTTCTCATTGTGGCTTCCTGATATTTAATAGTTTATAATCTACTACTATATTCTAACCGTATATATGTTTACACAAAACAATTAAGTTGTAAAATTTGGATTAAAAATCATTTTCTCAGTTACAGATCGACTCATCCACTAGCAAATGCTGTTTTTCGACTTGGTGTGTGTATTCCCAAGCCATGCACAACAGAACAAGCTATTACCTCATTGATCGTCAATGTCACAGAAATTGGGTTTCAATATACAGACAGCTATTGTCGTCTACTTGGAGATAAGCCATTCGTACCAGCTGATGTAGTAGCAATGTAAGTAGGCAACTAGCATATTGATTTTTGGCAAATAGGCTTTCACGAAAATAGCGCGGGTAAGGTTGGGGATGGTTCGGTCCCCGTGTAGGTCAAGCATTTGCGCGATCCACGAATGCTTGTTCTGAATCTGGGTGATTTTGTGCACGTTAATTGTATTAAATGATTTAACGGTTTACTCACGCGTATTTATCGGGGTAGCCCGACTAGTTTCGGACCAAACCGGAATCCTTAATCATGAGCAGACGCGGCGGGATCGCGAGTCGAACGTTGTGTATGTTTAATAATGAATCAGTCTCACGATAGTTATTATAAAAACGTTAATTGTATGTTTGTGGAACACCCCATGACACAAGAATTAAATTCCTTAGTACGGGAGTCGTTTTTAAATAATAAAAAAGGGTATAAGATCTTATAACTGCTTTTATTTTGAAGTATATTTTCTGGAATTCAAATAAACATCAATCACTCATAAGAGCAAATAGCAACGCTTTTGACCTTAGCATACTTTAGCAATCAGCCTAACTGGTTCCGGCTTTATCTATAAGCTTAGCAACACAGCACGTGACTCTTGGAAATTGAATTCTGATTCTTGGTTTTTGAATGGATTATGCAGATATGAAGATTACGTGTTATCTCTTATTAATGATATAATGCAGCTGAAGTGATACCCTATCGACCTTATAAACAGACTCGTAGAGAAGCAAGCAGCTTATCATCTAATATTTGTTCTAATCTTCTATTTTTCCAGATCCATTTTTGCATGCCTTGGATTTTTGACTCTGATAAGTACGTCGTATGATCTCTTCTATCGCTTCGTATTTAAAAAAGGTGACGAGTGAAATCTTTTTGACAAAGCATTATTCATAAAAAAATATTTAATCTAGTCTAATTAATCAATCATTTTATTGTTTTACAGTCAGGCGACTGAAGAACAATAAAATGATTGATGATTGATTTAGTTAAGTACATGTATAATAACTACGGCTTTAAATAAAGATAAAATTTGTTCGGCCACCTTGCATTCCGACAAATTTCTTTAAGCCAAACCTCAAAAGATAAAACGTGTTACATTTAATTCGAAAATATGAAATGAAGAGTAAAATAAAGGGTAATTTAAAATTCATTCATTCTCTTTTCGATTCTCAATAAGATCAGGTAACACGTATTTTAAGGGTGTTCACTGATTATATCTGATACTAAGCCAACTGTTACCGAGTTTACGATTCATTCATGTCTGCCAATATTGGTATCTAATATGAATATTTCTGGACTTGCTTTAAAGGATAATCTAAAAATGTTTCATTGGATTTTTTATAATTTTCAGATGTTAAACAACAGAGTGTTTTGTGTCGTTCATTCTCTGTATACACGAATGGAAAAATATTATCAACATTCAATTCGAATCCTGGTAACTTGAAGTGTCTTGATGGAATAAGAACCTTGGCCATGATATGGGTCGTTCTTGGACACTGTTTCCAAACAGAAGTATTCATAGCAAATCCAATGGATTCAAATGTGGTAGGTACTTTCGTCTTTCTTGTATATTACAAAGACCTTCACGATTCAAGGTCAAATCTATGATAATGAAAGTCGGTATTAGCTACTTTATTGTCAATTCTGATTGAAATCTAATCAGTCTATAAAAAGAATAGATAATTTATGAATGTCTATCTATATAATTGACAGTGTAGAAATCAGATTGTGATATAATAAATTAGTATAGTTTCGATGTTTTATATTCTTGTTGCATAACATTAGTAGAAGTAGCTAATGAATTCATGACTTTTAGTGGATGTTATCTGGCAAAGCATTATGGATTACTATGGCTCCGATTACCGTGGATACATTCTTCACTTTGGGTGGCATTCTCCTCGTCTATACGTCTGCTGCGAAAATGAAACAAGGTATATTTGAATTCCTTTTGGTTCATCAAACGTTATCGTTATCGTAAAACATTCAGATTGTATGGTTGCTCTTGTAATGATTGTGAACTTGTACTTAGGTCGCATAGATCTCTATACCTTAATCTTTATTTTTGGTCCAGTTTAATATCTAAATGAAATTACAATGGTCTACAAATCATCTGAGAATCAACATGTTAATTTGTATTTATGCCCAACATTCATAATTATATAAATTATTTATCTTGTGGTACCATTTACTTTTACCGTATTAGTGACATTGAAATTGTTTTACGCTTTGTAACGATAAAATATTTATTCCTTCACCTTCTCGATGGAAAAATTCATTGACAAACAATTTTATTATCATTCTTATTGATCTGATTGCTGCTATCGAATGCGTAAATTAATCGATTATGCCAGCTTCTAGTTTCGTTTGGTATCTTCCGTGTGTAGATTTATCCAACATTAAATGCTCCACTGAAGACAACATGAAATGATCTGGTAGAAAGCTCTTGATAAAGGTTCAATTCCAAGAAAATATCAATTTGCGTTGGTCAATATCTATTTAATCTTCAATTCGCGGGCTGAAGTGCATTTTAATCTCTGATTAACAGGTAATAGCGCTTATATCGTCATTAATTGTTTCTAAGGGTGGTAATCATTAATTACCATACGTACTTTCTGGTTTGATATCATTTTTATAGAGTTGTTATCGTTAGATTGTAGGTATTAACAACATGGGATTATTCCAAATTCGACATACCTTGATTTGATTTAAATTCAACACCTGCTATCAGTCAAAACGAATGTTTCGATTACCGCATGGAATGTGGATGAATGTTTCTGTTTTTTTTTTGCCTCGCGTGGAACTGAAGACTTTCTAGAGAGATTAATAGGATATTTTAACGCCATCATACTTCAAACTTAACAAAACGAGCTAAATGTCTATCTGTCATATTAACAAAAAGTCTTAAGAAGCGATATTACTTATGTGGCTTAAAGTCTTAAAAGAAAAACAACTAATTTACTACTAATTTAAATTCTAACCTCAAACGTTTTGTTTCAGGAACCTTCCTAAGAAGTCTGCACTGGTTTTATTTGAATAGATTCATGCGAGTGACACCGTTGCTCGCAGTGGTTGTTCTTCTCCAAGCCACGTACTACAACACTGTTGTAGACGGGCCTCATTGGGTCCAAGTTTCTAATTGGACAGACAGATGCAGGATCAATTGGTGGTCGACAATATTTCATGTGCAGAATATAGTGAATCCTAGGAATATGGTAAGAAGGCTGTGAATTTTGACAAGAACGACAGTAAGCTTGTGATGTCCTAAAAGTATTTTTGTCTCTACATACCTGTTGACAATAACAGAGATAGCATGACTATGACTATTGCATTGTTCATGAATACGATTGTAAGGGATGTTGAATAAGCACTGAGCAAAGATACCGCTGACATCTAGTGGATGATATCAGAACTTCGGTGCTAAGCATCGCTGTTGGTGGTGTTGTCCTAAAAGTCGCGTGAAGCGATGGCGCTGTTTTAGCATTGAGTGTTCTGGGAACCTTTTTTGATGTGTCGCTACTGTGTTTATATACTGAGTTTGTTCACGCTGTCTGTCACATAGTGGCGCTGTTACGCTTACTTCATTACCTTCCGGCCTTCCGTATGTAGTTTTGCTGTCTGTAAAAAAATAAATATGTCTGCCTTTCCTTATGGATATTGCATACATAATCAGAATCTCAAGATCAAAATCCAGATGAATTAAAAAAACACAAGTCTTATTTTTTCTTTACTATATTATCATTGTTTTTATCGTTTCAGTGTGTCCCTCATTCCTGGTACGTCGCTATTGACTTCCAGCTTTACGTATTATCTCCAATAATCCTCTACTGGGTCTTTTCTGGCAAGAAACACATGGCATGGGCGGCTCTATTAGCTGGATTACTATCGGTGATTGTAGCGTCCACTATATTTAGTTTCCATATCGCTGTACCAGCTGGTACCCTTGTTCCGAGGTAATTGAATTATTTAAAGTATCATATCTTAATCTTAATTAATATAAAATACGGGAAAGTTGATATCCCGTTTCATTTAATATACAGTGCACTTATGAAACGCTGTTAATTGGAAGGTATCCAATGTATTCTTATTATTCAGACGGTGCAACATAACAAGACATGAGTTTAAATTCTTGCAGTACTGTATTTGTATTACAGTAATAAATAAATAAATATAAATCAATCAGCCCAGCATATCAGCTAGGAATGGCGATGGTACTAACGAGTTTGTTTTTTTTTCTCTTTATAGTCGGCCTAATGACATGTGGGACTACTTAGCGTTGTATTACTTCAACACTCTCACTCGAGCTTCCCCATTCTTCGTTGGGCTTTTGTTTGGATATGTACTCCATCTCTACCGCAAGGAAAAAATGCAAATTCCTTGGGTAAGTTTGAGGTTGCAAAGTCCGAATTAATGAAAGGTGTAATTTTAAATGAATACTTGCTTATTATTAATAGGATAATAATTATAATCAGCCTTAACCTAGTGGGGCGATTTGTGATGTAAGTTAGTACAATAATATAATATTCAATGATTAAGATGAGTTCAGCACGTAAATGAGTAAAACATTTTTTTTTTTATTTAATTTATATTAACAACTCAACGATGATAGAATGTATTTTTTACAATGAGATTTCATGGAGTCGTGTCGTGTCAAAAATGAAACAACATGATGTTCTTCTGCTTCTTTACAGTTCGTGGCCATCTTTTTCTGGCTCTGCGCCGCTGGAGTAGTAGCAGGCATTGCTTACTTTACATACTGTATCAAACAAGTAGACTGGGACAATCAGCAATGGGATAACATCATGAATTCTTTCATGAGACCGGTGTATGCTGTGGCTTTATCGTGGATGATTATCGCCTGCGTTCATGGCTACGCAGGTAAGGAAAAAATAATTAAACCAAAACTCGTGCCCGCGTTCCAGACTTCTTATAAAATTTAAAATATAACGTGAATGGCCAAGTTAAAGTGTGTATTTCCAAAAGTTCAATTTAATGTCGAAAAAAAAAATTGGCCGATTTTAAGAACTAACTTAATGATGCTTTTTTATATCGGGAAACTTTCTTAAAAGTCCGTTTGTTTGTTTGTAGGACCGATCAACTGGCTGCTGTCACTTGACATGTGGAGGATGCCTGCTCGTTTGACTTACGGAATTTACGTATTCCACTTCGGTTTGATGACTACCCTCAATGCTTCTGCAATAACACCTTTCTATTTTAGTGTACCCAGAGTTGTAAGTATCTTATGTTCTTACTTATCTCTTCTTCTTCTAATATATAAAATTCCCGTGTCACTATGTTAGTTACCGTACTCCTCCGAAACGGTTCGACCGATTCTTATGAAATTTTGTATACATATGGGGTAGGACTGAGAATAGAACAACATCTATTTTTCATACCCTTGAGTGACAAGGGTTGCCCACACTAAAATTTATTATTTTATTTTTTGGACGAAAATGTTTGTTTTTTTTTTTTTTATAATGTAGCATTAAAAAATACATCCTACTAGATATAATTTATCAGGCAAAACGACGTTTGCTGGCTCAGCTAGTAAATATATACAATGACGGATTTAATGGCAGAGGCATTCTCTACCAGACAACCAAGAAATATGTAGGTATACTAACAAATATAAAAGACAGTCTATACCTACTATAATTACTTCATCTCTTTTCGGGATTCTTATATTTATTGGACGATTACATAGAGACTCAGGACCTACTCGACGAAGCTTTATTTATCTTTAATCAATGATGAGATATCACTATAATGCATTACTAATCTATCAGGCATCAATTTCACCCATTCGCGAATTTTATTTAAGTGTCTGCTTATCTTAATACGATACAATTAATTACGCTTTTATTTCAACAGGTGTTCAAGTTCCTTGCACATATGACCTTGGCAGTACTTGTGTCATATTTCTTCACACTATTAGTCGATACTCCAGTGTCAGTATTATTCAAATTGCTTATGGATGCCGCAGGTATGTAAAAAGTTATCATGATTTTACTTACTTTTAGAATATTCATTTCTATTACCAAAAAACAATCGAAATTTGGTCTTCGCAAAATCTAATTGATAAACTTGTTTCTTTTGCCTTCAGCTAAGAAGAATAAACCAGCCGCAAAAGATCAGAAAATTGAAGATAACACGAAAATCGACGAAAAACCTGCGTTGAACCAAAATATTGAAAAAATTGAAGGTTCAAATCCTGATCTCAATAAAGTAGATGAAAATAATTTAAATGATGTAGAAAGTGAGCCAGTTGCAGTTTCCAGTGATATTAAGGAAGAACCTAATGTCGTTCGTGTATCTGATACTGGAGTACATCTAGATGCCAACGTACCTGATGCTAAATAAATTTAGGATATAAGAGTGAATGAGATCTGTAAGAACTAAAACACTATTTGTAAGTATAAATTAAAAGACGAAAATAGTGAAATAGTATTATATATGATAAGTACAAATTAAATTATAACACGGATGTGGTTTTATTTTATTCAAGTTTAAGTATCAAAAACAGTCGTTTTTGAGATAAACAACTCACAAGATATCGATTATGAAGCCGTTCAATAAGTAAAACACAAAATTAATAAACTTGTATATCATTGTTAATAGGCATGTTAATAATTTAATTCATTATTATACCTATTCAAAAGAATAGTTGTTAATCTCCATGATTTTTTTGTCCGATATTTATTAGTCAATTACTGAAGTAAAAATATGATTGTGAGTCATCTTGATTTATAATATACTTGAAAATTTTTACAAAGGCGGACTCATGCCTGGTTTATTCTCTACCAGTCAACCATAGGGTGACGAAGAGATATCAAGAAGAATGAGCATTGGTAAAGTGTGAAGTACACCTATATACAAAATATGTTTTTTTAACACATACGTGTTTTGCTAATTTTGTATCAGGTTAATCCTGATACAAAATAATATATGATATAATATGTTCATCCACGATGCATAAACCTAAATATTTTTAATGTTATGGCATTTTCACTGGGCCTCATTTGATTCTCGTACCTGACTATTAGTACACCCTAATTACTTTTATATCTGGGCGACTTTTCCATACTTATGACACTACATTAACCCTAAAACTTAGACCAGAGTACTGGCATTGGAGGCAGTACTAGGTAGGTACTAGTATTGGAGGCGAGTGTCTGAATGTGGGATAAAAAGCTGTCATATAAATGTGGGACGTGGACATGGGACGCATCCTTTCATCACGTTGGCATCACGTCGTCGTTGGCTTACGGCAAGCCATATGCTTATCGAACATTTTTGTATAATTTTGATAGAAATCTGCACTGGGACTTTGATGATAACGGTTCGATAGGAATGTACTGAAATAACATTATTCCAAGTCTATTTGTCTGAGATTTTTATGGATTAGGTTTTTTCATAAGTGAGTCTTATTCCTATTCTACAAATACAAAATACACCTTTTCCAACGGACTAAATTTATCAACCATAAGTCAAGCATGGTAAAATGCATATATTTAAATACGCTTCCTTTGTTGTTGATAGTTTTTTTTACATGAACTCGTTCGGTTTTTCTGACTAATATGCATGGTGTCTTCGGCGGCAATTATTTTCAAACTATTCTGTAATATCTGAATTGACTATGATGTTATGCGTCTTTAATGGTTAGTCATAATCTGTGTCTTTGTCACTGAAATGCTTGCTTTTTTAAATAAGATCGCCATGTCTTACAGTAATATTATTGTGGGTGATAGGGAAGAGAGATGTCGCTCTACGCCGTGTACGCCGTGTGTTATACTGTCTTGCATCGACAACCAGGTCGTGTGCAAAACGTAGTTGATTCAGTTATAATTACATACCATTTTTAGGAAATATCAAACAGAAAATAGCACGAAACGGAGGCAGGGAATACATTGCAAACTGGTTTAGCCGAATTCTGGACATATACCGGTGAAGTGTAGAAAAAACCGTTCTAGATTGCTTTAGTCAATAACAGCTTATTTTGATCCGGCATACTCCTAGGCTTTTTCAAGAAGTGAAAATACAAGTTGAATATCTTCAAGAAAAAAGATAATTAATGAGGGGTATCATCAATACATCCCCACCCTGATTATATATTATGTATAATTTCATGAAAAATTAGTAAAAACAATAAATTTACCTGAGGCTTGTACAAAAAACGAACTATTAAAGTAAAAAGATATCAATATTCTCACATGAGATTGGAAGTGGACCTACTAGGTCGGGGATAGATAAAACTTGAAAAACAATTTTCATTCGGAATTATTAAATAATATTTTGAATGACTCACAATCTGAGTAATGAATTAAGAATAGATGAATGTAATAGTAAGATAAGATAGGTAATCATCAGAAATCTGTTTTGGCTTTTGTGTATATAACACGAGTTTCATTTGAATATGCATTATTTTGTAATGTGAAGCCGTAAAGATGACGACAAAAAATATTTTACTTTTAATTTTAGTTGAAATCATATCATTAACTTTAGTCAGTGGCCATCTTAATTTACCGGTAAGAAATGAAGGTTTCGATAGTGCTTTATATGAAGAAGTATTGGACGAAGAGCTATGTGAAGAACAATTAGGTTTTATCGGAAACAATACTTTATTGGCAGCGTTTTGTAAGTACTAAATTTGTGTATGTATTTAAATAAAAATGAAAACTTACTGATTTTAATACACGATGCATGTAGTAAGTAACACATAACTTAGAATCGGTAAAAATGCAATAAGCAAAATGAATTAATTAATTACATATCAGAAGCTTTCTGAAGGTCTCTGTAGTTTAAAAGTCGTGACTGTCTAATATTGAGACCAAATGTGGTTGTAACATTACAGTGCTTGGTAATATCTATGATTTTGGTGATCAGTTATTATACGATGCTCCAACAATTTTGAATTTAACATGTTTTTTTGTCCCACAGTCGCTGATGCTGGCTTTAGAATTCCGAAAGGTATTTTGGAGTTTAACAATTTAGATTTGGGAAACTATCATCAATGCATTGGTTTGAATCAGCAGCTACCAACTTCTGAACTTCAAGGGAAGTACTGTATGATACGAGTGCCTTTAGATCAAGAATTTAACTTCCCAATCAGTTATGGAGACACCAGTTTTGATCCAAAGCTGTTGTCTTCGAATGAAATGAAAAAGATTTTGGAAGAGAACGACGCAATAAGAACAGAGATGCTTGCGATGTCAGGGGTGCATAGAAGGTAATTTTCAAGCACTAAAGATTATAATGTCTTATCACTATAATATGTTCGTGATTCTTCGGTTCCTACTTAAGTGATTATTCTACCATATTGGATTGGGTGGGCGCATACTACATTTATTTTTAGACCCAGTATCAGTGTTTTCTAGCTTATTCGAAAATCAGTATCATCGTATCATCGTATAAATCGTGATCCAGATGTAGATAATGATGTTTTTGTCCAAGGTCCTATAATTGTTGTTTACATTTCAGTATTTCCCCAGAGAGCCCGTTTTCCAGTTTGGTACTCAGACTGGCTGTCTGCATTCCACAATCATGTACGACTAAGCAGGCCTTGCAACTTTTTGATGCCCTAGGTCTCCAGTATACAGACGAATACTGCCGTTTGCCTAATGATAAACCTTGGGTACCAGCCGATACAGTCGCTGTGTAAGTAAATTTAATGTTTTTGGTCTGGTTTGTCTCTTTAAAAAAATAATAATCTCTATCTGGTTGCTAATTTGTGTTTCGAATTTTAAAATAAATAATTTTGTTTTAATTGTTGTTTTAATTTTTTATTGTAATTCCGTTTTAACCTCTTTTGTAATTACAGAGTTGCATTTTCAATTATCGGGTTATTAACCATACTGAGCACCTCTTACGACGTTTGGCAAACTGTGATTCTGAAAAATGGTGAGAAAATGTTTGACTTATGAGCAATTATTTATACGAAATAATTTGACCTTCTTAAGACATTTTAAGTATCGTGTTTCATGTCTCGTTTTCGTTTCATATTTCAGATCCTAAAACAGTGAGTGTTTTGGGCACCGCTTTTTCGGTGTACACAAATGGTCGTCGCGTCATGACGTTCACTTCATCTAGTGGCAATATTGAATGTTTGGATGGAATCCGAGCCTTAGCAATGGCTTGGGTATTACTCGGCCATACATTTTCCACAGAGACGACATGGCTTAATCCAATGGACACTGGCGTGGTAAACACCTTGTTTCTTATTAATTTGTTAGCTTTTGTCATTTATTGGGGTTTTAAAGTCACTTAGGACTGTTGTTTAAGGAAGCAAATTTCGAAGATTACCTACTTACAATTTATTGTTCCATGCGTTGTATGATTATCTACATGTACTCTATTGTAATAAGAACGAATTAAAGCTTAAACCACTGCCTAAAACTCTATAAAAAAATATTTTATGAAACATATGGTAGGCAATATTTCACTACGGTTCGGTACAACTCGTTATCTGGTCAATACAGTACATAAGTGCGTACCACCTCTAAATTACCTACGCTAATTACTTACATTAATCTTATCTTATTTGCACTATAATCAGTTTGTTGTGAACTCATTGAAATGAATATCCGTTTTAATCGATTGAATTTATCTACTTTATAAAGGTTCATGAGTACTAAAATGGTGATGGAAAATATTCAATAATATTTTTACGGCTGGTGAGACAGATTTAGTCGTATTAAGAGAAATAACAATTTTTGCTGCTTTATATTATTTAAAAAAAAAACTTTATTTTTATTATCGTTATAAGATATACCTATGTATAAAAACAGATTTAATTACAGTTTAAACTAATAATGCTTTGAATAATAATGGCATCGAGAACGGTGAATTGTTGTAATTTGTGATTTTGTTTTGTAAATATAAAAAAGAAAAATTAAGCAACCTCATTGAAAGGCTTTCTTTGCTTTCACTTTATGTGGAGTGGGCCTTTTGGTGATAAACAATATATTACGTAATGTTAATACTAAAAATGATTGTTTTTGTTTGTGCAGTGGGTGTCATCATGGCAAAGCATATGGATTGTCGGCGCGCATGTAACCGTGGACACATTTTTCACTTTAAGTGGTTTCCTCGTTGTTTATACCACAGCTGGAAAGTTTACTGGAAGTAAGTTATTGCTACTTTATTCTGACGTAGCTTTCCATATGAAGTTCATTAATACGGATAATGATTATTGATATTGATTGATTTGAAATATTTTAAGCCACGCGACATGTTGGATAACATGTTGAAAGATATGGCGAAACTGTTAACGTGTTGCGCTTCTATTGCTGGTCAATGCTTGCGTAGTTTGAACATGCTGTGCAACATGCCGCGCAATGAATGTTGTATAGTGGATAAAAGGCCTTCACAGGCAAGAGAACGTGATTTTCTTCACTAAAATTAATTTATTTTACTTTTTATTTCAGAACAATTGATCAAGAACGTTCACTTGTTTTGGCTGAACAGACTACTACGCATGTTCCCGTTGCTAGCCACAGTGGCGCTATTAGAAGCTTCGTTTTTGATGCGTTTTGGTGATGGCCCACAATGGGCCATCGTGGCTGATCATGCAGAAAGATGTAGAACTAATTGGTGGTCTACACTGTTGTACATACAGAACTATATGAATCCTTTGTATACGGTAAGTAGATATTTGCAGTTCAAATATTATTACTTTTATAGTAAGAGCAAGCTAATTTGAAACAACCCTGTTTTGTCTGATTTACTTAATCATTCATCACATATTTTGTAAAAACAACACATACACAAAACCGTTTTGTGTCCAATGAGCACCGACCAAATTGGTTTAGAAGTTTTGCTTTAATTATGACTAGAGATGTGTGACTGTCAGATTTTTGATACTTGGATTAATACTAAACTAGAATGAGTTATTTTTTCAGTGCATTGGTCAGACGTGGTACTTGGCGATAGACGTCCAACTGCATATCCTATCTCCCATACTCCTTTTCTGGGTACTATTGGGGAATAGGAGGATCGCCCTGACGTCACTGTTTGGTGGTTTAGTAGCTATCCTCGCAGCTTCTACTGCATACAACTTCATCAATGATTTTCCACCTTATATGGCCGGGTAAGAAATTGAAACATATTTTCTGACAGCTCGTAGCTCTACATTATTGCATTTGGTTTGAAAGGTACTTTTACCTGAAGATAAATCTATTGTACAAGGAGAAGCTGATTGTCTGACTTACTGTCATTTAATAAATTTTATCTGATTTCCAAAGCTGTTTCAATAAATTCACATAATTATTATAGCTCCTAATAATTATGTCTTTATGACCACGCGGACGAAGTTTCGGATACAGGTTATACAATAATAATACCTTTAACAATAAATTAAGGTCACTCTGTGTTACATTATTTCTTTGTGTTTCTACCAATGTTTTGTTCCCGGTGTTTTGCGACATTTTATTAAAAACGAAATTGACTGAAAAACTGTGGTTGATAGAGATTGTGTGTTTTAAAATAATATTTGAATTTATTTCCAGGCCAAGGACGCGAGATTACTTAGTGAACTACTATGTGAACACTCTAACGAGAGCGTCAGCATTCTTTGTCGGCATGATATTTGGATACTTCGTAAGGACGATTAAAATTAAAATGCAAAAGGTGTGTATTGAATTCTGAATAATACAGGGCAATTTTCAGGCGCGTTACGAAAAAATGATATAAGAGAAAATTTTGTGATTTTTCAAATTTAAACTGAACTTTATTGACTGTGTTGACTATCCATTTCCAGTTCTATTTTATTGTAATTAATTATTCTTTGAATGCAATTGAAAACTATTTTTTAATCAAAGATGTAAAACTTCTGTCAATGTGTAATGTGAAATATGTTTAATGATGATAAATGATGATACTTACTAATAAGCATTTTTCTAAATATTTCAGTGGCAAGTAGTCTGTATCTGGGTGGCAGCGTTATCTTTGTCTACTTTCATCATGTATACTAATTACCCGACCAGACAACCCGGCTTCACTCAGACCTCATCCAACCTCTTCAACTCTTTTATCAGACCGTTATGGGCACTTTTCATTGGCAGTATTATATACATGTGCGTGAATGGCTATGGAGGTACGTGGTATTATTTAAGACTGTAGTTCGTTAGTCGAGCCTATTCTGGAGAGTTAACCTCATATTTAAAACAGGAGAATTTGCTATTGAGAATTCATTGACGAGTTAATGAGACAAATATGACGCGATAATATATTGCATGAACGTATTGCTTACGCGATATTAAACAAGCCTTTTCCATCTATAAAATCGAGAAATATAGAGCTTCTAAATGCTCCGGCTTTGGTTCGTTCTTTCTGAGGACCTACCACTAGTTATAAGTAATAAATGTTTCTATAGAGATGACACAGAGACGCCGCTCATGCTGCATAGTACGCTGATATGCTTTCACAATTGTAATAACATAACTTTAAAAGGCGCTCTTTGGGCAATAGATAGACATACATATCTAAAGCACACACAACATTCAAACAGTAAGTGCGTGCCGTGAACGCGAACTTAGGACCTTTTGACTAAGAAGTCCTGCGGTCATACCACACACAGTTTCACTGACCTTGCTTGTGATATTTTGTATTGCTCATACCTATTTATAAGACAATGTTTATGTATTTTACATATTTCTGTTTTTTTTCAGGTCCGATCAACTGGTTCTTATCGTTAAGTGTATGGAAGATACACTCTCGTCTGTCATACGGAATGTATCTTTTCCACTCTGCAATGATGTTCGCTATCAATCATAGGGCAATAACGCCAATATATTTCAGTGTTAGTGCGATGGTGAGTACCTTGAATTAGACCTTTCAATTATGTAAGGAAGTTTTGTAAAAAGTATTCTTTTGCCAGCGTCCAGAAAGTAAAATTCGTCACGTAAATTGCAGCACGTCTAGTATGTTTGCTGTCTTTCATACTTACGACGTTAATAATGCAGTAATGAGCAAAATAACTGCATACGTCCGTATCGGCAAGAGAGCGGTTGAGTTGCATCGCTGACATGCATGGCTTAAAAATTGTGTATTATTATTTAAATGGCATGGAATCTTCCTGGGTAAATATAAGGCCACAGACTTTCTCATCTTAGGTTATATTCTATTCATGAAATTTGTGTCATTCGTTAAAGAACGCGTCTTTGCTTTCAGGTGTTCAAGTTCCTGAGTCACTACACACTTTCTTTCATCGTTACGTTTATTGCAGTATTACTTATAGACGCACCGTGCTCCACTTTATTCAAACTATTATTAGGAGGAGGTAAGCATAATAAAATTGATGGATGGATGATAGTAAAACGCACGTAGAACTCTAAACATGTTTGACTAAAAATATACTTTTTTATTGTAAGATTTTTTCCTCGCGTGGTAGTTTTTTAAGAATTGTTAAACATTCTAGCGTCTTTTTATTTTATAACTTTTACGTAACGCCATCTAGTTAAAAGGTAGCAAAGCTAATATTAAAGTTCTTGACATATGAAAAAAAGATCTTTGAAAATGAAAATACCTTTGTTCTGGTTGGGAATCGAACCCACGACCTACATAGCAGCAGTCAACAGGCTAGTCGTATGTAAAAACGATATGCTCATAACAAAATGAATATTTTGTTGTGTTATATTTTGCACAAACTATTTGAAGAACTTTCAACCGATCCCACAAACGCGTAAAGTTTGAGACAAAAATGTAGGTTAACTTTCGGGGACTTTAAGTGTGAGTCGCGCATGCGTACTGAAAGCTTCAATGTTTGCCAAATTAATTACACGCTGATATTTGACGCTGGGTGACGTTGTGCATGTCACATTGATTGATGAATCATTTTTTGAAAAATATTTTCGCTAGCGAACATTAAATTTTTAATGTTGATAATAACGTTTGTAATGCATCAGAGTTAATAGCTACCTTCGATAAAAATAACGTTAGTCTTTTTAAGTTTTAAAATACTTAAGAACTGTTTTTTTTTCAGGCGTCAAGAAACCTCAAAAGCAGGAAACGGATGTTGAATCCTCGAAGAAAGAAGCCTTAGAATAAACTTTGTAAATAATTAGTATATAATAAGATGGATACTATTTAGATATTATTGTAAATATGAATAATTTATTACTTTACTCACTATATGATTGCAGGGCACAGGCCGCTACTCATGCAATCAACCTACCTCAATTAATAAACAAGTTAAAAAATATATTTTTGGTTTTATTCATTATCTAAGTATGACCTTATTAAGTAGGAAATTAATTATAACGTCTTAAGTGTTATCCCAGTATAAATATGAGACAATTTTTTTACCATTAGTTAAGTAGGTACTACACTAATAGCCGCATGGGCTTTTTAGTTTCTACCCAAGTTGTCTGAGGTCAGAAGTTCTCAATGCCGCTAATCGCGGATCCGTAATCCGTAATCGAGGATACGGAAACGCGAGTCCAAGAAACTACTAAGCGCCCGGGGCCCAATAGACTCCCGCAAATACTTTAAGATTACAGAAAATAATTTTAGAATATCTTATTATCATTCATCATATTATGTTATAAAACATGAAATTAGTGCTCAATTATTATTATTTAACAATTGTGCAGGAATTTAATTTTGCCACTAGATATTTCACAGGCGGCGTGAGGTTTTCTTTTTACATGACGCGTCATCCTGTTTGTACCAAATATGATTTTTAATCATTGTTTACAAAGTGGTTTCTTAGGTTTACGAGAATGTTTGACATTGAAATGAAACTACTTTTACGGTCATTGCTCTTATTAATAAAATTGGTCCCAAAACATATAATATGGTGGGTTGACTTACCGCCGCACTGCGGAAGCGTGGTAATGTGATCATAGGGACTTATATGAGAAATCGTCTTCAATCCCGCAATGCGTTAATTCCTATGGAATTCAATAAACAATTTTTTTTTAATTAGATGTGTTATGTTGTAGTAAATTCATCTAAGACTTCAGTAACAAATGGTTATGAAAACATTGTGATGAAAATTGGATTCGCTTGATGATTTGCTTATTCATTAATTTACTATGTAAATTAAATCTATCAAAAAAACACCATCGATAGCTTTTCGGTATTAAATTTTGGTTTAAATGTTGTTATGGGCTTACATTCAGAGTAAGGCATTTTGTAGTAATTGTTGTAGAATAATTCCCAAAAATTACGCATAGCAAAAACCAAGATAGAGAGGATTAAATGACATTATGACGTAGCTATCCATATTAAATTTAAAGTTTTCCTTCTACGATATATTTATATCTAATCGATATCAGACAACAATATTATAGACATTAAGTACTTCAACACTAATTATAGGTGTAATTTCGAAAGCAAAGTGTGACAGTCACAAGTCATTTTAAAACATTTTAACAACCAAAAATTACTCATGAATAGATAAAATAAACATTTCCTCTTTGCTATCTTTGTTTACGCATTACACTTTGATAATTTCACAACAATTAGATAAACCGGTAGACTATATTTTTGTAAAATTACAGTAAACATAATAAGGATAATTTATTCTGTCGATATCTGCAATGTCTTACGTAGAGATAGCACTTCGAGCAACTTTATCTCAAATATATTCAATGAGACAATTAATATTGATTGAATTGTAACAGTTCTAAACATTATCTATATTTAAAAAAATAAGGAGAAGCTGTCAAACTGCCCGTCGTTGCCTGAAATTTTGCATAGAGGAAAATTCGTAACATTGGGGAGCAGTTTGAGAAATTATTTTTGGGAATTTACTCCCGACAACGATGGGGCATAGTTAGCACGAAACTGTGCCGTGTTTTGAAGGTTCTGGAATGAAATTTTGTACGAAGGCTCTTTAGTAAGCGTATTCATTTCTAAAATAAGCAGGTCAAATAGGTAGTCGCTCCTTGTAAAACACTGGTACTTAGCTAATCCGGTTAGACTGGAAGCAAACCACAACATAGTTGGGGAAAGGCTACGGCGATATTGAATCCATAACAAACGATTTCAAAAAAAAAAAAAAAATCGGCATTTGTAAAGAAACCGTAGCTTAATGAATTTCGCAATAATTTTCGTAATCTTTTATATTATTTGAAAGATATCAGGTGTCTTAAACGATGATAATTCTGATCCGATAGGACTTACACCGGAAAAGCGTAATTATCATTTTCAAAAACAGACAACGAGGAAGTCTGGACCTCTTTGAAACGAAAGCCTAAGAACTACGTAAATTTTCTCAAGTTGGTAAATTGCATGTAAGGGAAGAAGTAAGACAAAAATGTCACGATTACTTCTCAAATGTCAAGTTGCGTTGAGTTGCGGTGGTCAGTGTCCAACGTCAGCAAATAAATTTAGTGCGCGTTATGTTGATGATTATGAAGACTCAAAACCAGGTCACAAATAAATAGATCACCTTCATGGATATGTTTATGCAATTAAGAGTTGAGGTTATGAAGCTTTCAAAAATTCTTAAAAAACTTTGGATTTTAAATAAAGGATAGTAAAATAAATCAAAAAAAGTTAGGAAGTTGATTGAGAAGGTACAAAGGTCAAAGTAGTTTTAAGGAAGATCTTGAATCAAAATCAAATTATTTATCATTTGTTGTTGGGACACATTCTGATTGACTAAGTAGACGATAAGATTACCTAATCATAAGTAATCTTTTGAGTTATTTATAAAATAATTAAATACATTCAAAAACTGTTAGTCACGCATTTAACTTGTCATCTTTTTAATTATTTTAGGGGTGGATTTTCCTAAAATTATTTCTTAGTATTAAGGGTTTCATTACAAAATGCAATTATGAAGAATCGCGAAAGTTTTTAACCTTCCTACAAATAAGTATTATGTATAACGTGATAAAACATACCGAGGTCATATTTTACAGACCATGTCTTCTAATCCCTATTCGATTTTTTTTATGAATTAAACTTGAGAATGCTTCATTTTGTTTTCACTTTACTAATTTTTTTGTAAGCATTTTAAATCAACCAAACGAGTCGTATGGTGTTTCATAATTTTTGGAAGTGGGTCCTGCGTAGATGATTCAAAATCAAATCAAAATCAAAAGTCATTTATTCAAATTAAGCTAAGTAGAATTTTTTGTAGGTGAAAGAGGAAAGATGTACATTGGACGGCACCCGGCTTGGCCCGCCCTTCACCGCTTCCTAAGTGTTTTTGCTGTGAGAGAAGAAATGGCGCAACAAGCTCTCCAGCAGCACGCTCTTTCCCTTCCCATTCTGATGGATGATGGATCATATTTGACAAAAACTTGTCATCTGTCAATTGTACATCTTCTGATTAAATAATCTTCAGAGTGAGTCAGAATAAAACATGATTTAAGACGATAAGATTACCTAATCGAACAAAATTCTATTTAGCTTAATTTGTATATATAATACGAGTTTTATTCAAATATGTGTTGTGTGTTCTTGCAGAGCCACGATGATGAGCACTAAACATATTGTCCTAAGTTTGGTTTACGTTACTACATTAAGCTTAGTAAGTGGTCATATTGAGTTAGATGTACCAAATTTCAGTTTTGATTATGATTTATATGAAAAAGTGTTAGACCCAGAGGTATGTAGGGAACAACTAGAATATATAAGAAATAACACCATTCTGGCGGCTTTTTGTAAGTACCATAATATTTGTTTCTTAGTTTAATTTTGGACGAGTTAGAGTCACATAAAAGTTCAGCTTCAAAAAAGATAACGAAAAATTACAATTAAAAATACTTTTATGTAACATTGTGACGATGTAAATTGATTATCGAATATCCAAAATACAAAACGTACAAATCAATTTTTGAAAACACATTATTCTAGATATCTGGATAATGTAACGAACATACAAACAAATGTTTTTTCTTAAAAATACTTGAAATGTTGATTGTTGATATTGATTAACATTTGTTTTGAGGTTCATTTCGATCCTATATGAGCAGAAAATAACACATTTAACAATCTTTGAGCCCGACTAAAATTTACCTATGGCTGATCTACTGAATACGATGAATATTTTTTTTACATTTTAGTGATTTTTTTCTTAAACTGGAATCAATAAAACTGAGCTTCGTTATTTTTCCTATGTAAAAGTTTATTCTGTTGGTCCCACAGTCGCTGACGCTGGCTTCAGGCTACCAAAAGGCATTTTTGAAGGTAACTTTGCAGATCTTGGAAACTATCATCAATGCCTCGGTTTAAATCAGCAGCTGCCAACGTCTGAACTTCAAGGGAAATATTGTATGATACATGTACCTTTAGATCAAGATTTCAACATCCCAATACCAGGTTATGAAAAGACAAGTTTTAACCCAAAATTGTTGCCTTTGGAAGAATGGAAGGAGAAATTGCAAATGTACGATGCGATGAAAACAGCGATGCTTGATATGTCCGGCATACATAGAAGGTAGACATTCAAGAAACTTATGTCAGAAATATTCTTTGTCA